>NC_138158.1:11981720-11984220 GCF_964199315.1 Orbicella franksi
TAACAGGAACGATTTAATCATTGTTCTTTGTTTCTGAAAGAGAGAGTCTATTTCACATATACGAGAAGCCCGGTGCAACAAGGCTCTAACCCAAGCCATTTTGCGAAGTCAACGTTCATGACTAGAAAACAAGACATTCTGTCCAGTGTTTGTGTGATTCCTATAAATGTCAATGGATGTTCTTTTCAGAGAAATGTCCAGGAAATGGATCATGCCATCTTCAAATTTGTTGACCATAAAACATGTCAGATTCATTTGGTTTGCATATCTTCAAAATAACGTCCACAAAACTACTCATTTATAAGGCCACTGTCAAGCATTTTACGAACAATATCATTTTTGAGTTCTGTCATGATAAAAAAAACAACAACAACAACAGCCTAATGAAGAACCCAACAAAATGCCATCAATTTGCTTGTTGAGTGCTCTCTTAATTAATTTGGTGTTAATCAATTTATCGTCATTAACTCCAAAGACAACAATCTGAACAACTGTCAGGGCTTGCAAACTCCAATTCCTCTTAGAGTGAAAACAAGTTGTTTTCCTTCCACATCTACATGGGAGAGTACCATAATTTATGTGTGTGATGGTGGTGGTATTGAGTTCTGTTTGACAAACCCTATTCATTTTTTTTGTTTCCACATATAGCAATATAAAGGAACTGTTTTTTAACTGTTTAATAGCAAACCTCTTTAATTTTAAAAAGTGTCTGTTATTTTTAGTTAAAGTTAATTTGGCTAACAATTCCTTTCTATTTCATTTAAATGTATGTTGCTTGAAAACTGTGATCAGGTGGCCCTGGATGCAATTTGAGTTTTTCTGTAATTTTGAAAAGTCAAGCCCCACTGTTTGTTATTGTATCAAAAGGATAACACCATTCTTATCATGGTTATTCTATTGGTCAATTCCATTTCATCATTACTTAAGGTGGCTCTGCAGTTATTCTGGCCACACTCACCCATGTCAAAGTTTGCAACATAAATTTTGGGGCTTTGAAGTGTTGGCTAAGAAATTTTGGGAAATATTTTGTCTTTCACTCGGTGATAATGTTACTTAATTCCATTTACTGGAGATAATATTTTTATTCTTACTGGTGTTTGACTGGACCCCATTTTTTGGAGAATAACACTACCAGTAATAAAAATTTTGCTGGCATACTTTTACCCAATTTCTGGAACCAGCTTATTTTGACTTAATATAAACCATGCCCAAGTTTCGGGGAAATCATTTGAGCAGAAGTTTGGAAGTATTAAGGTCAAAGACATGTTAACTCAACTCTAAAATTCACCGAAAGTTTCTATATAATTGACTCTCATTTCCAAAACAAGCCATGAACCCAAATCTTGTGAGAAGCTTGCTCCAAGACTTGCTAAATCAAAGTGGCTGGTTGATTAGTGATCGTGCAAACCATAAAAAGCATTAATCCCTAGTTCTCAAAACACTATAAAATGCTTGATGACCTCCTTGAATTTTCAAAGATGCATTTTGCAACAGTATTTGGAAATAACTTTTGTGTCAAAGTCTTTCCACACAAATTGCATGGTACTGCAATATTTTGGCTACACGTTTTACTGTTGTGACTCAAAAAGAAATGGGGCACTGTTTTCAGGATTGTAAGCTACTCCCCGACTGATATCTGGTGAGGCAGAGAAGCAGTTTTATCAATCTATGATTACAAATACAAAATGGGTACTACAGGTACAGGCTGAGCCATCTATTTGCAGTTCCTTAATATATAGTTAAAAAGACAATTATTAATAATAACAATAATAATAAATAAAAATAGCAATAATAAAAACAACAACAACGATGACAACAAAAATAATAACAATAATATTAATGATAATGATGTGCTTTAGGGCATGAATTATGTTTTCATTCACGACAATTGGTTCATCGTATTTGACCAGTAAAAGTGCTTCACTGGGTCTATTTGTCAGTAAAGTGGAGTCTCATCAAAATGCGTGGGCACAGTTCGTGGATGTTTAAAATCTTGTGAGGGATGTGCTCTATGACTGATTAATCACCCAATGAATCACTGTTGCAACACCAAAACAAGAAGGCAAGTTTATAAAAAAGTTGAGCATTTCTGCAAGTTGAAATTTCCTCATGAGTGCTAATGGGCAACAAAAGTCTACTAGATAGGCAACTAAAAAGACACATGGGGAACCAACGAAAACAGAACTAGTCACCCAAAGGGCAAATTAGCAAGAAAGTCAGTGTCGAACACTGCATTAATAGCCGTCAAGCTCATTCTAAGAGCTTTGCGGCATCCAAAAGTTTTCTTTACTTTGCCTCCTCGACTCCTCAACCTCTCTCAATTCATTTATGTTTGCTGTGCCCCAAACCATTGCAAGAAAGAAAGTGAGTGCTTTGCAGGCTGTAAGTATACATGTAGAATACAGTAGGGGCAATTGTACATGTATTACCAGTTTTGTCATTTTAGTGCTGTTGGTTACTTTGTAAATGGCACTTCAAAAGTTAAGGTTGTTATTTGCTA
>NC_138158.1:11989220-11991720 GCF_964199315.1 Orbicella franksi
CCGAAAACAACAGACATTAAATTTCTCATATCACGAAAGTTCGAGGTGCCAATTCTCTCAAGAAAATCAGAAGGGATTAAAGGCCTTCCGAACAGATAATTTACCGAAACGATCCGTTGGGTGCCCCTGCCGCTTGAAAGCAACACGATCAACAATACTTAGATTGCTGATGAACATGTCGAAATGGCTTCGTAAACTTGAGCCATTTAAAATTACTCACTCCATTACTACAAACAACATAATACAATACATTACACTTCACAAAGCTTCTTACCAACAATATTAAGCTTCAAAGGCAGCTGTAAATGTGTTTGGGAACATGCACAAGATCCGGCAAATCCCTATAAAAGTCACAATGGATAGGTTTCGAGCTTTCACCTGGCAAACACCGTCCCGTCCCCTAGTAAAATAATCTCAGAGGACACGGTCACAACGCATTTTCATTGGAAGAAACAACAACACATACAATTGGTCAAAAGGTGTTAGACATGTCTGCCACGCAGGACGAAAGTGCAACGCTACAATGGTTTACCCGTGGTTTATTTTATTTTTTTTTAACCGCGTGGCCATGGGCCGAGTGCGGTTCATGTTCTACCCGTGGTTTATTTTTTTTAACCGCGCGGCCATGGGCCGAGCGCGGTTCATGGTTTACCCGTGGTTTATTTTTTTCAGGGGGGGCAAGCAGCGAGGCCTGGAACCGAGTTTCTATGATCGCCCCAGTTAAGAAATTTGGCCGAGCGAGACTAAGTACTGGTTTGTGGAAAACAAACATGGCGGACTTCCGTGAGCGGGATGCGTTTGTAAAGTTTTGTAAACGTCCTGCATATTTCACGTTCAAACCTCTAAGAAAAAGTTCCAGTTGCCTTACATCTAAATCTTGGACATTTTGATCGAGGCATCGGGGATAGATATTCCAACGTAAACCTAAGAGCGGGAACTCCACAGTGTGAGCCAGATTGCAGGGATGAATACTTCATTCGAACATTTTTTGTAGCGGTGTCCTATCGACGGGATAAACTGAAGTATTTCTATATTTTCGGACTCCCTGATGGTAAGGGTCGCTTATTTTGATCAGCTTAACAGCTTCGTGACCCTTTTTGTTTGCGTTTAACTGACAGGGTTAAAGCAGGTTTCATATGGCGCGTTTCTGTTACGTTACTACAAGAGACTGTTTCAGTTTCAGGCAAAGCATTTTGGCATTATTTATGAAAGTGAATACTGGATAGGTCCCTCGGCAGAATTGAGAATTCATCACCATCTCTTTGTTTACGACAATAATTGTGTCGTTGATTGTTTTTGTTTCTTCATAGTCATCCTTAGACTTTTGTTTTGGTATTCTTGACTTAACGGCTTAAATAATAGGTCCAGTCAAGTCGTTGAAATGGAGAGTATGTAGGAAGTTAGACTTTACCACCACATTTTGTTGCTCTTTCTTTAGCCCTTTCCCTGGCACTATTTTTTTATGCCACCTCTCAATCAGTTTTCAAAGGGTTCATGCTCCGCTCTTGCACTAAGAATTGTCATTCGAGACAAGTACTATTAAAAACTTCATTCATCTGACTTTATATTAGTCTTCCTTATTGTCTTATTTAGCTATCCTTCCTTTACAGGAACAAGCCATTGATAATCAACACTTGAGACCAAATTTGATATATTAACATCCTTATTCATCTTTTTGCCTTAGAGGAATAAAACAAACCTGATCCTTTGGCTACCGGTCATTTGATTAGCCACTAGCCAGTTAGCCCCCAACCACAAGTTGATTAGCCCCTTACTTATGCTTAAAAACAAGAAATATACATTTTTTTTAATTTCTGGATGGGGACTTATCAACTTCTGGTTGGGGTTTAAATGGTTAGGGGCTAATAGACTTGGGGGCTAAATGACTGTTACTGATCCCTGCGCTTGATGTCTTTTCTTGTTATTCTCGAAAGCCCTAAAGCCAAGTCTCAAAATTGGCCTTTTTCAAACGTTGTGGAGGTTCTGTTGACTCAGGTTTGCCCAAGTTAAAGTTAGTTGTCTGGATGAATGACCATTTTGCCTGCCTCCCTCATTACTAGCACTCAACTACAGGTAACATGGCTCATTTGTCTTCCCTGGGTGAGTATATGGCAGCCCGATTTTGATATCCAGAAGTATTACAGAGCTTTCCCCCACCACACAAAAAAAAATTGATTCTTATCACCAGTACTAATCATGCCAAAGCATGTGAGCAGCTGCTTTCTTTATTTTCACGGGTCAATAACTTGTAAATGAAATACCTCAACCTAGTAAGGGTTCCCATTGAGTCTGTGCCTAGCAAGTAGTCCATTTTGGACATTCCCAAATGCAGAAGCAGAAAAATGATTTCAAATTCACATTGGTACTGAACAGTAAAGGATGGAGGTTTTAAAACCTCCAGAATTTATCACTGTATTATCGAGACATGCAAACCGGTAGCTATTTCCAATGTTGTTGACTGAACTGCAACTGCCTTCAAGTTTCATGATTTAAATAACTC
>NC_138158.1:11996720-12081720 GCF_964199315.1 Orbicella franksi
AAATTATTCCCGCAAAAGTCGTTGGTTCACAAATCACGCGTAAGTAAATGCATAATTCACGGATTCAGTGTAAGCCTCTTTCGTTTTCATGTCATATTGAAAGGCTACAAACAATTTATGTTTTCAACAGAAATAAGTCTTAGCTTTCGTTGGATCAATTTTTTTTATTTCAGTGCTATAGCTGATTTCCCCTATGCGTTTTTTTTTTCAGAAAAGAGCCATTATAGTTACACTTAGGACGCACTTGTGTGCATCTGTTTCATGACGTTTTGGCATATTTTTTGGTGACCTGTGACCTGTGAAAGAAACCTGCCGCGGCGAAACATGTTTCGGTTTAGTTGCGTTATTTTCGCGTTATGCGCATGCTCGTTACGGTTCTCAAATGATTGACAGATTTCTTTACTGGGGCGATCATAGGAACCAGAAAAGCGGCGAGATCAAAGGTAGCTGTCAGCCCCCACTGATTTTTTTTTTTTTTTAACCGCGCGGCCATGGGCCGAGCGCGGTTCTAGGTTTACCCGGGGTTTATTAACCGCGCGGCCATGGGCCGAGCGCGGTTCTAGGTTTACCCGTGGTTTATTATTTTTTTTTTTGTCGGTGACCAGACGCAGACCCCCGCTCGGCCAAACTTTGAGTCACGCAACGTGTGATGTTTTTCCGCCAGAAGCTGTTAAAACATAAACACACGGACAATTTTACGGATATTGTTTTCTTTTTTGTGGGTGAAATATATTTTCTTTTCGTTTTATCAAGGCGTTGGATTCAAAGGGAATAATAAATACGCTGAAAAAAGGTATTACGTCAGCCATGGAATGCGCTGACGTTGCAGCTTCCACTTTCGCTACGTGACAAATAAGATCGTGTTTACTTTGCAAGTTTATTTCGGCAGAAGCGACGGTCATTAATTTATTTGTAATTTTGCGAGTATTTCTTGCGGTTTTAGGCAAATGAAGTAAATCCTTTGACTGTTTCATCGCAGCGAGTTCATAGATCGGAAGGAAAATTAAATATTTGCAAGCGAAGCAAAGAACGTGTCAGAACGTGCAAAGATTACGTCATTGATAGTGAAATAACCACCGTACTAAAAATAGCCGTAGATAACACAATTCTTGAATTGTGACTTGTGTGACTTCTTTGCTAGCCCTTTACTCAAGGGAAAAAACTATTTAATTTAATCGTGATTTTTAAGAAAGAAAGCTGTTGTTAATAGTGTTCGTATCTTCATGCCCATACGTATCCCGAAGAAAGTTCCAGACTAAGAATATGCACTGCGTTGCGACTGTAGTACTAAGAAAACAGTTAAATTTTAAAAGCGCGGTTATAAGATCTAACAGATCTTCTAGTTTTTTTTTTTCTGTCGGTGACCAGACGCAGACCTCCGCTCGGCCAAATTTTGAGTCACGCAACGTGTGATGTTTTTGCGCCAGAAGCTGTTAAAACATAAATACACGGACAATTTTACGGATATTGTTTTCTTTTTCGTGGATAAAATATATTTTCTTTTCGTTTTATCAAAGCGTTGGATTTAAAGGGTATAATAAATACGCTAAAAAAAGGTACTACGTCAGCCATGGAATGCGTTGACGTTGCAGCTTTCACTTTCGCTACGTGACAAATACGATCGTGTTTACTTTGCAAGTTTATTTCGCCAGAAGCGACGTTTATTAATTTATTTGTAATTTTGCGAGTATTTCTTGTGGTTTTAGGCAAATGAAGTAAATTCTTTGGCTGTTTCATCGCAGCGAGTTCATAGATCGGAAGGAAAATTAAATATTTGCAAGCCAAGCAACGAACTTGTCAGAACGTGCAAGAATTACGTCATTGGTAGGGAAGTAACCACCGTACTAAAGATAGCCGTGGATAACGCAATTCTTGAATTGTGACTTGTGTGACTTCTTTGCTAGCCCTTTACTCAAGGGAAAAAACTATTTAATTTAATCGTGATTTTTAAGAAAGAAAGCTGTTGTTAATAGTGTTCGTATCTTCATGCCCATACGTATCCCGAAGAAAGTTCCAGACTAAGACTATTACGTCATCGGAGATTTCACACCGGTTACGACTGATGGTGCAATAATACAGTTTGTGTTGATCAAGTAATCTACAGTAATCAATGAATCATCAAGGATTGCTTTGGAATGTACACTGCGTTGCGACTGTAGTGCTAAGAAAACAGTTAAAATTTAAAAGCGCGGTTATAAGATCTAACAGATCTTCTTGTTAACCGCGCGGCCATGGGCCGAGCGCGGTTCTAGGTTTACCCGCGGTTTATTATTTTTTTTTTTGTCGGTGACCAGACGCAGACCTCCGCTCGGCCAAATTTTGAGTCGCGCAACGTGTGATGTTTTTGCGGCAGAAGCTGTTAAAACATAAATACACGGACAATTTTACGGATATTGTTTTCTTTTTTGTGGAAAAAATATGTTTTCTTTTCGTTTTATCAAAGCGTCGGATTTAAAGGGAATAATAAACACGCTAAAAAAAGGTATTACGTCAGTCATGGAATGTGTCGACGTTGCAGCTTTCACTTTCGCTACGTGACAAATAAGATCGTGTTTACTTTGCAAGTTTATTTCACCAGAAGCGACGTTCATTAATTTATTTGTAATTTTGCGAGTATTTCTTGTGGTTTTAGGCAAATGAAGTAAATTCTTTGGCTGTTTCATCGCAGCGAGTTCATAGATCGGAAGGAAAATTAAATATTTGCAAGCCAAGCAACGAACTTGTCAGAACGTGCAAGGATTACGTCATTGGTAGGGAAATAACCACCGTACTAAAGATAGCCGTGGATAACGCAATTCTTGAATTATGTGACTTGTGTGACTTCTTTGCTAACCCTTTACTCAAGGGAAAAAACAATTTAATTTAATCGTGATTTTTAAGAAAGAAAGCTGTTCTTAATAGTGTTCGTATCTTCATGCCCATACGTATCCCGAAGAAAGTTCCAGATTAAGACTATTACGTCATCGGAGATTTCACACCGGTTACGACTGATGGTGCAATAATACAGTTTGTGTTGATCAAGTAATGTGGTGTCTACAGTATTCAATGAATCATCAAGGATTGCTTTGGAATGTACACTGCGTTGCGACTGTAGTGCTAAGAAAACAGTTAAATTTTAAAAGCGCGGTTATAAGATCTAACAGATCTTCTTGTTTTTTTTAGTTTTGTCGGTGACCAGACCCAAGCTTCCACTCGGCCAAATTTTGAATGACGCAACCTGTGATGTTTACTCGCCAAAAGCTGTTGAAACATTAATACAAGGACAATGTTACGGATATTATTTTCTTTACTTTGGGTAAAATATTTTTTCT
The DNA here is from genome assembly GCF_964199315.1 of Orbicella franksi. Lineage (NCBI taxonomy): Eukaryota > Metazoa > Cnidaria > Anthozoa > Scleractinia > Merulinidae > Orbicella > Orbicella franksi. The sequence goes on from NC_138158.1 coordinate 12,000,032, forward strand.
TTTCGTTTTATCGAAGCGTTGGATTCGAAGGGAAATGATAAATACGCTAAAAAAAAAGGTATTACGACAGCCATGGAATGCGCTGACGTTGCAGCTTTCACTTTCGCTACGTGACAAATAAAATCGTGTTTACTTTGCAAGTTTATTTCGGCAGAAGCGACGGTCATTAATTTATTTCCAATTTTTCGAGTATTTCTTGTGGTTTTAGGCCAATGAAGTAAATTCTTTGGCTGTGTCATCGCAGCGAGTTCGGTGATCAGAAGGCAAATTAAATAATAAAGTGTATTATCGTTTGTCTCACGATGTAGTCACTTGAGATGTAGATCGCGAGGCGATCTTGTTGTTGTTCTCGATCTCCATGGTGAAACGGATTGATGGTTGTTGACTGTTCAGGTGTTGCAGGAAGACGTCAACTCTATCCCGATCCAGGATGGTGAAAGTATCATCTACGTAGCGTTTCCAGATCTTAGGCTTGTAAGGTGCGGACTCTATTGCTTGTTCTTCAAATATCTCCATGTAGCCTTTCTCGCCTTTCTCGACACGTCAGTTTACAGAGAACCTGATGGCCGCCTTACCACCAGTGTCTACAGGAAACCAACACATACTGATCAGTACCTAGCGTATGATTCACACCACCCTCAGTCAGTAAAGCGCGGTATTGTGAAGTGTCTGTACGACCGGGCTAAACGTCTCGTCACCAAACCATCAGTAATCGCTGGAGAAAAGAAACATCTGTCATCTGTACGTGTTTCTAACGGATATCCCTCCTCTTTTGTACAGAAGATCACAAAGGCACGCACAACCCCAAGAAGAGAGCCTGTCGCGGAATTTAAATCCACCGCCGTTTTACCTTATGTCCAAGGAGTTTCGGAGTCTCTCCGCCGCTGCCTAGAACAACAAGGCATTCGCACCGTCTTTAAGTCCGACACGACACTTCGGTCACACTTAGTGCGACCAAAGGACACCGTCAACCCGGCTAAACAAGATGGTGTTGTCTACAGGATTCCCTGTGAGTGCGGCAAAGTCTACATCGGGGAAACAGTGAGATCTATGCAGGAGAGGATCAAAGAACACGACAGGGATATACGACTCGCCCGTACCCAGACCTCCGCCGTTTCTGAACACACCCACAAGACCGGCCACTATCCTATCTGGAATGAGGTCAAGTTTATTGATCGAGATCCTCACTGGTACACACGTAGGGTCAAGGAAGCTATTCACATAAGACTTCACCCTAACAACATCAACAGGGATAGCGGAATTGAAATTCCTGAAGCATGGATACCCACGATCAAGAAACACAACAACAGGAGAACGGTACAACAGCGGACCACTGAGGGAACAGCTACTCGCCGGAACAATGGAACAATAGGAGGATCGAAATGCACCAATCACAGCCGACCTTTGTGATATAAATGATACCGTGCAATCAGTCGACGTTATCGCCTGAAGAAGACTAGCAGTAAGCAGTCGAAACGTCGCGATCTACATCTCAAGTGACTACATCGTGAGAGAAACGATAATACACTTTATTATTGCATCTACCACGATGAATAACAACAACCTTTCCCTCGAAAATTAAATATTTGCAAGCCAAGCAAAGAACTTGTCAAAACATGCAAGGATTACGTCATTGGTAGGGAAATAACCACCGTACTAAAAATAACCTTGAATAACGGAATTCTTAAATTATGTGACTCGTGTGACTACTTTTCTAGCCCTTTACTTGTGGAAAACACTAAAGAAATTTAATCATGACTTTTAAGAAAGAAAGTAATTGTTAATAGTGTTGTTATCGAATCGTTCATATCGTTTATATCGTGCATGCCCATACATATCCCGAAGAAAGTTCCAGATTAAGACCATTACGTCATCGGAGATTTCACAACGGCTACGACTGATGGTGCAATAATAGAGTTTGTGTTGATCAAGTGATGTGATGTCTACAGTAACAAATGAATCATCAAGGACTGCTTTGAAATGTGCACTGCGTTGCGACTGTAGTGGTATGTAAACAGTTAATTTTTCAAAGCGGGGCTATAAGATCTAACAGATCTTGTTTTTTGAGTTATTTTTTTGTAAAAAAAAATACCTCTTAGTCGGCGTGTCGGGTATGTTATGGACGGGTCAATGGGTGAGTGAGTGAGTGAGTGAGTGAGTGAGAGATGTATGTATGTCACACCAATCAGATTGGATCTACTATGAACAGCCAATCAAATCTCTTGTTGTAAAGGTAAATGGTACGTGAGAAACACAAGGTATGTATAAACACAAGGACTTTGGTAATTGAAAAATAAAGAGTGACGTGTATGTTGCCGGTTTGTGATTTTTAGTCCGGTTTGGAGGGGTGTGTGACAGTTACATACGTACATTGGGTTGTTTTAGAGTGCATAATTTTCAGTGTAATGGTGGCTAGTTATGAACGAGATGAGTCTTGAGTTTTGAAGCAGTTCATGAGTAGTAGGCAAATGACACGAGATATTTTTATTTTTAATTACAAAGGGTAACTTGATACTTTTGTTTTTCACAAGGAGTTAATTCAATTAGAGGTCACGAATCGTCGGTTCTAGTTCTTAGGATATTTTTTAGAGGAGACGAGACTATTTAGATTTGAAGCAGTTCTAATGTTTACAATAGTAAGTGCAGGTAACGATTGTTTTGTTCTTATTGCATGCAAATGTAACGAGATATTTTTATTTTTTAGTTACAATGGGTAATTTGACACTCTTGTTTTTCACAAGGTAGTAAACTCAATTAGAGCTGACGAATCGTCACCACTTGTTCCCACGAGATGTTTGCTATTTGTAGTTACAAATGGTAACTCGACACTTTTGTTTTTCATATGGGAGTAAATTCAATTAGAGCTTACAACTTATGCTTTTCACAAGGAGTAAATTCAATTAGAGGTCACGAATCGTCGGTCCTAGTTCTTAGGACAAGTTTTAGAGGAGACGAGACTATTTAGATTTGAAACAGTTCTAACGTTTACAATAGTAAGTGCAGGTAATGATTGTTTTGTTTTTATTGCATGCAAATATAGCGATATATTTTTATTTTTCAGTTACAAAGTGTAATTTGACACTCTTGTTTTTCACAAGGTAGTAAATTCAATTAGAGCTGACTAATCGTCACCACTTGTTCCCACGAGATGTTTGCTATTTTTAGTTACAAATGGTAACTCGACACTTTTGTTTTTCATTTGGGAGTAAATTCAATTAGAGCTTACAAGTTATCGGCTATTGTTTCCAGGATATTAAACAAAAAAGAAGCTTTCATTTCTAGAGTGTTTTTACGTCTGTGTAACAGTAGTTTAATAGTTTTATTTGATGACGTTCATTTTAGTCTGATATTTTTAAAGGTAAAATGTATGAAAACCGTTCAAATGTTCTTTGAAGACTTCGTGGCGTCAAGTTAAAGTGCATTTAATTAAATCAGACTTTCAACGAGTCAGAGAGGTTTTTTCTTTCTTTCTATTTTTGGTGAAGTAGTGTTGTTGCGTTGTGTTGTGTAAAAAGGGTAAACTTACGACTCGTCTAAAATGCGAAAAGTTCTCTTGAGTATTTTTGAGCAAAAGTTCCCCTTAGGGGTTGGAAGGGCTATGTGATCGGTGAGAAAGGGAGTTATGCATGTGCTCGTGTCACACCAATCACAGTGTGGGTTGTATCAAAGAACGAATCAAATTGCCTGTTAGAAAGTAAGATGATATCTACATTAATCTGGGGACGTGTCAGATTACTTTAGTATGTTCAGTCGAACATTTTACATGCTTTCGGAAATCCTATCGCCGATACAGAACCAGAATATCCATTGTGGCTTTCGGAAATCCTATCGCCGATACAGAACCACAATGGATATTCTGTTCTCAATTCCTCACAGTTCGCCAAAGAAGTGGCTAATATGGAAATCTCTGATGATGAAGTTATGGTCTCATTTGACGTTGTGTCGCTTTTCACAGCTATTCCAGTCAACAAAGCCTGTGAATACATTCGGAGCAAATTAAACAATGACAACACATTACGATCCAGAACATTTCTCAGCACAGATGACATCATTTCTCTACTGGATTTCACTCTTTCAAACAATTATTTTGTCTATAATAACTGCACGTACAAACAGATCCACGGCTGTGCAATGGGCAGTCCAGTTAGCCCCATTGTTGCTAACCTCTGTATGGAAGTGATCGAGGATTTAGCTATCAGTACCTCACCAGTCCCACCAAGGGTTTGGAAACGATATGTTGACGACAGCTTTGTGATTATCAAGAAGGACGCCGTTTCTTCCTTCCACGATACTCTTAACGCCTGTGATCCCAAAATTTCTTTCACAATCGAACTTGAAAACAACGGCCAAATTGCCTTCTTAGACACCTTGGTTTCCAGAAGAAATGGAGTTGCCTTTATTGATATATTTCGGAAGCCAACCCATACTGACCGTTATTTGGATTTCTCTTCCCATCATGCAAAAGAACACAAAATCAGCACGGCCTCGATCCTCTTGTTCCGGGCATCCAACCTCCCTAGCAGCTTTGAAGGAAAAACACGTGAAACCAATCATGTTAGGGCCGCGTTAGAAGCTAATGGTTACCCACCGGCTGTTATTTCTAACATTCTCAATAAGAAGCCAACCCCATCTACAGTTCCTCCACCAGAAGAACTGGTTTCTATGTTCTTCAAATGGGCTGATCCATCTAATATGTACCAGGGTTTTGCATGTCTCCCTTACATCAGCGGCCTAACCGAGCCCCTCACAAGATTACTCCGCAAAAATGATATCCGAGTTGTCAACAAACCACTTAAAACCCTTCAACAAGAATTCCCGTCACCAAAGTTCAGACAACCCTCAGATTTTCAATGTAATGTTGTTTACAAAATTCCATGTAAAGACTGCCCTTGGAATTACATAGGAGAAACCGGAAGATGCTTCCAAACCCGAAAAAAGGAACATCAACGAAACTTGAAGAACTATTCAAATGGCTCTAATGTTGCCAACCATGCGTGGCAAAACAATCACTCCATTGATTTCGACAATGCTTGTGTCATTGACAAAGGTAATTACCGCGTTCGGAAAACACTAGAATCTTGGCACACAGCAAAAACCGTCGACGCGGAAAACAACTCAAAACCGTTGCCTAGGCAATACTCGATTTTATTGTAATCAGGCCTCATTTACATTTTTATCTTCTAGCTTTTTTCACGCTTGTTTTTATTCTCAATTTTTCGCACCCCATTCGTATATATTTTCGCTTGCGCGCCACATTTTTCATTCGTGAAAGGCTATAGACTGATAGCCGAAAGCTTATGTTTTCAAAAAAGAGTTGCAGAAATGTTAAGAAATCTCGTTGTGATTGCGTCATGGCCTACTTTGCGTCGAAGGTGGCTGGGAATATTTCGTATAGTAAGTGTGGTGTCATTGAAGATTTTTGCTATGATAGTCACACTGTGTAAGAAACAGGAACAGAGAGAAACAATTGTAGACGATCAGCGAGACATGGATATCAGTAAAGCTGCAGATCCTGTCGTCGAAAGTGAGTATGTGTGCGGAGAGTTATCAATAAAGACTTTAAGCGTTAGTTCCTTGAAATTTAGAGAAAGAACACCGTGTACTAAATGTAAAACGAGTGAAGGATTGCGCGCAAAAGCTAGGGATTTCAAGCTTATGTGTTGGATCGATGGCAATAATTATTTGGAGGGAACGAGATGCTCCGAAAACGATTTAAAAAGTGTAAGATCGAGATATTGTATTTTCGAGTGTAGCGGAGGATACAAAAGCGTGACTAGAAGACGTAAGTTTAGATGTCGAGAACCTTCAAGAATTAGTTCCAGGGTTAAGATTGGTATGCAAAAAAAATAGAAAGATAAGATGCTCATTTAAGAGAAAAGTACTGGGAGCTGTTCCAAGGTCGTCTATACTTTACAAGTTCAGAAAAAGCAGCATTCGAAAGGAGCACGTCTGTTTCAAGTATTTCTTTGGGATATCAGCTAAAAAGGAGAGAAAGAAGAAGAAACAAAAGGCACATAGTATGCTTAATAAGCGTAGGAAAAGAGTTGTTCTTAAAAATTGTTGCGAAGTATTTACGGATAAAAATCATCAAAGTTTGTACAAGAGTATTAAACTCTATAATGACATTGAAAGTAATCCTGGACCAGTATACATGAATGAGTTAACAGGAAGTTTTTATCAAGGTAACAAGGAGTTATTTGGGATAAATGCTGGGAAACAATGTGTTGTAAATAGTCTGGTAGCGATTATATTTAATGCAACTGCTAGCTGTTTTACAGAAGCATGGAACAGTACAAAAATGGACAATATTCTTCGTGTGGGAAATGGCCTTTACTCATATATTCATTTGTCAATAAAAGAAGATTTGCTTTTACTAAGTGAAATACCCAGTGCATTGTCCTTGGATGACGAAACATACAGATTATCTTATAGTGAAAGCATTGCCGGTGATGTGAACATGTTAGAGTCAAGAGGCTGCTATTTTTCTTTGTTGGAAGCATTACGTTTTTTGAAAAGGCGATATAATGCTTGTCTGCTAACAATATTTTGTAACACTGTGGCGATATTTTTTGCTGAAGATAAAATAAAATTGTTTGATGCTCATTCTAGAGATAAGTGGGGCAATGCATGCAGTGAAGGAACCGTTTTGCTTGAGTTTTCAAAGTTAGAAAAATTAATCGACTATTTGCAAAGGTTTTATTCATGTAATAAAGTCGTACCTTTTGAAGTGATAGGTGTACATGTTACCAAGTTAATGTTCGAAGAATGTGGTGTAAACATTACTAATAGTAAAAAAATGGAGGGTAATTTTAGTGAAAGTACAAAAGTCCATAATAGAATGTCGGTGATAGAAAAGGATTCAGCGGGTCATAGCAAAACAGGGAGGCTGGATAAGATGAGAGAGCAGAGGCGTCGAGAGAGAAAAATGGAAACATGTGAACAAAGAGTTTTGAGGCTTCAGAAGATGAGAGAAAGGAACAAAGCAAAAAGGCAAAATGAATCTGAAGGTGAAAAGAAGATGAGGCTGGACAAAGCTAAAGAAAGAAATCGAAAGGCAAGAAATATTGAGACGGAAGAAAGTAGAAAATCAAGATTAGAGAAATCGAAAAAATGTAGAGAGCAAAGGAAAGATCGGGAGACAATCGAACAAAGGAAGATTAAATTTAAAAAATTGAAAGAAAGTTTTAAGCAAAGGAAAAATCAAGAAACATTTGAGCAAAGGGAGGTTAGATTAAAGAAATTGAAAGAGGGTTTTCAGCAAAGAAAAAACCAAGAAACAATTGAGCAAAGGGAGGTTAGATTAAAGAAATTAAAAGAGGGTTTTCAGCAAAGAAAAAACCAAGAAACAATTGAGCAAAGGGAGGTTAGATTAAAGAAATTGAAAGAGGGTTTTCAGCAAAGAAAAAATCAAGAAACAGTTGAGCAAAGGGAGGTTAGATTAAAGAAATTGAAAGAGGGTTTTCAGCAAAGAAAAAATCAAGAAACAGTTGAGCAAAGGGAGGTGAGATTAAAGAAATTGAAAGAGGGTTTTCAGCAGAGGAAAAATCAGGAAACGGTTGAACAAAGAGAGACGAGATTAAAAAAGAGAGGAGATAGTTTTACGCAGAGAAAACAACATTGGAAGCTATAAGAAAGAGGATGGAGCGTAAGAGAAAAAGTGAGACAGAAGTTGATAGAGTTGCGAGGCTTAAAAGAAAGAAACAGAGAAGAAGTGAAACTAAAGACGGCTCAATACGTAAATTAATTTCAAAATTCCACCAGGTCATTGCAGAGGGGCCGACATTTGTGTGCATTTGTTGTGATCAGTTGTGGTACAAACATAGTGTTCACAAGGCTGGAGTACTGTCTAATTTTGAAAATGGTGCCATTAGAAAATGTATTAAAGCAGCTTCAAGTAATGAATTAGATATAAAGTGGATTTGCAGGACGTGTTTGGCGAACTTAAGAAAAAATAAGATTCCAAGGTGTGCCGTAGCCAACAAAATGACATTTCCGTACAAACCAGAAAATCTTGATCTAACAGAGTTGGAATGGAGATTAGTGTCGCCACGATTAGTGTTTGAAAAGTTACATGAAGCACCACGCGGAAAGCAAATGAAAATTTGTGGTAATGTTGTAAATGTTCCAGCTAATGTTGTGAACACAGTGAGTGTGTTGCCTAGACTGGGTGAACAAGAAGGAGCAATTAAAGTGCAGCTTAAGAGAAAGTTAAAATACAAAAGTTACATTTTGTCACAAAATATTAGACCAGATAAAGTGTTTGAAGCGGCACAATGGTTAATAGAGAATGGTTCTCTCTTTAAACAAGAGAAGATAGCGCTGAATAAAGAGTGGGTTAATATAGAGAAACGTCATCGTCAAGTAGAGGTAAGGGAGTTAAATCATGAGATGTCTTCTACATCATACTGCAAGGATTCAGATATGTCAGTTAGTCCTAGTGAACCAGTACCAAGAACGTACTTGTATTTTTGTCTTGAATGTCAGCAATGTTCAAGTACATTTTATGATTTAAATGGCCATATGGTTATGGTACATAAAGCAGGTAATGATACCGAGGATTGTACTGATACATATCGATGTAGTGTTATAAAACAGCATCCTGATCAAGAGGTTGAGCATTTATATTTTTGTTCTATTTGTAACCATTGTGAAAATCAAGAGGAATCCATTAGATATCATATGACGGTTATACATGACATTGCTTCGGAGCAATTTGTTCGGGAACATTGTTTACCAGTTGAAAGTGATTCTGAAAAGATATTGATTCATAGAATTCTAGAGCCAAGCAATGTTCTGTTGGTAGAAGTGCACAAAAATGGGTATATGGGTAGAAATGGTGTCCCGATTTTGATTTCTGTTGCAGTACCTGCTAGTGTACATATGGGAGTTTGTGGCGATAAAAGATTATTATGTGATGAAAATTCCACAGTAAGCGAATCTTACGTAGCGGGGAATGATACATGGAATGAAAATGATGATACTGAAGAGTGCGCTGGTGCGTTGAATACAATGCTGATATTGGCAGAGTTTATAGAAGATGATGAACATTCCCAGTCCGTTTTTTCATTTGCACCTGGTGAAGGTAACAAACCACTGAGTATTTTCAAAGACAAGGATTGTGAGGAATTAGCATATCCAGGTATATTTTGTGGTGAGGCAAGAGCTGAAAATAGTGCACGAGATGTTCCAGTATATTACAGTGATATTTGTAAATCTGAACTGAGGCGGTCTCATAGAAGAGCTAGTATGTGCATTGAAAACCTATTTTTTAAAGTAAAAAAAATTACAGATGAAAATTCTATTGGGTAAGTCGCAAGTCGCCCTTCGTAAACACAAAACTAAAGGCCAAAAAATAACTGCTGGAGATTTAAAAAAGGATGGAGCACTGGAGAAGTTATGTTATTCAGATGATGGGTATAGACTTTTAAGAGCACTAAGGGGGTCCCCTCCGTATTTTGAGAAGGCTAAGAAGGATTTATTTGCGATGATTAGGCAACTGGGGCCGGCCACACTTTTCTGTAGTTTTTCTGCAGGAGAGACTAAGTGGAAGCACCTTCTTAGAATTCTTGGGAAATTGATTGATAAAAAAGAGTATAGTGACGAGGAGTTAGGCAATTTCACCTGGGAAGAAAAGACGAGGCTTATTCAGAGTGACCCAGTTACTTGTGCACGACACTTCGATTACCAATTTCAGCAGATTTTCTTAAAATTTCTGTCAAGTAATTTATCGCCCTTAGGAAACATCGAAGACTGGTTTTACCGAGTTGAATTCCAGCAACGTGGTTCGCCTCATATACATATGCTTCTGTGGATTAAAGGTGCTCCTCGATTTGGTGTGCAATCAGATGAAGAGGTTGTTGACTTCATTAATCAGGTTATAACATGTAGTAAAGCAGCAAATGACGTTACTTTGTCCGAGTTAGTAATACGGCAGTATCACAGTCATTCCCAAACATGCAAGAAGAAAAACCGAATGGTGTGTAGATTCAACTTTCCACAACCACCTATGCGTAATACAGTTATTTTATACCCATCAGAAGATGATATTGCTACCAGTGAAAAAGAAAAGCATAAAGGAGAATTTCAAAAACTTCATGAGAAACTTAATGATATGAAAGATGGAGGGGACATATCATTTGATGATTTACTTGAAAAATTAGGTGTTTCTGAAGAAAACTATACCCTTGCTATACGAGCATCACTAGTGACAGCAACAATTTTTTTGAAGAGAAATCCTAATGAGTTAAGAATAAATAACTATAACAAATCATGTCTTCTAACATGGAGAGCAAATATGGATATTCAGTATGTTTTAGATGTGTATGCTTGTGCTATGTATATTGTTTCTTATATATCTAAAGCTCAACGAGGTATGAGTGAACTTCTAAGGGTTGCGTGCGAGGAGGCCAAAAGTGGGAACTCTAGTGTTAAGCAGCAAGTAAGAGATATTGGAATAAGTTTCTTAATGCCGTTGAAATTTCTGCACAGGAAGCTGTTTATCTTGCTTTGCAATTGCCTATGAGACGATCGTCACGTGAAGTTGTGTTTATTCCAATTTCTCCACCAGATGAACGAATCCAAATTTTGAAATCACTTGATCAAATCAAAGAAATGGAGGATGAGTCAGAGGAAATAGAAACCGGTAGTCTTATTAAAAGGTATATTGAAAGGCCGCATAGTTTGGAGAATGTAACTCTAGCGGATTGGGCTGCATGGCATGATATGAAGAGTAATGGTAAAAATATTCATCAAAGTCCTGTAAACGGAAGACAACGATGGATTGCTACTGGAAACACAAGACGAAGATAATCTTGAAGATGATTATGAGAGTCGAAGTGATGAGTCAACTAAATTGAAAACGCGAAGTAAAGTCATCAAAAAGCGAGCAAAATGTAGGGTCATCAGAAGTGTATGGTTCAATAAAGAAGTTGATGCGGAAAAGTACTTTAGAGAGTTGCTGTTTCTTTTCAGTCCGTGGAGAGACGAAGGACGTGATATTGAAAGTTTTAGGCCATTTGAACAGAGATGCCGTGAAATTAGTGAACAGATTAATAGCCAACTAGCAGAATATTGTCCGTATAGTTCCCAAATTGATGAAGCAATGCTTAATATGACAGACACTGATGACAATAACATGTGGGATTTAATGGCACCTAACACACAACATAGAGAATTAATTGATAGCTCTCATAGTATACGGGAAACTGGTAATGATTTAGATAATGGTGATCAAAACTAGGATCTTTCTGATGATCTCGGAATTCCTTCTTGTTCAGTTGTGGATCAGGATACAATTTGCAATGAAATATCTGATGATGTATATCGCCAAGCTGTACGTTCTCTGAATAACGAACAATTAGTTTTTTCCTATCATATTCTGCATCTTCTTAGGACAAGTGATATTGCTTTTTATTGCTTTCTCAGTGGCGGTGGAGGAGTTGGGAAATCTCACGTAACAAAAGCACTGTACCAAGCAGCAGTTAAGTGTTTAAATACAAATGTAGGTGATGATTTTCAACAAATAAAAGCTCTTATTCTCGCGCCAACAGGAAAAGCAGCATTTAATATCCGTGGTTGTACAATTCATAGTGCACTGTCTGTACCTGCAAATCGTTCATTGTACAGTTATCAAAGATTAGATTCTAGTAGGCTAAATTCATTGCGTAATAAGCTAGGAGGTTTGAAAGTAATCTTTGTCGATGAAATTTCTATGGTCGGAAATTCTCTGTTTAACGTTCAGTTAAACAAAAGACTACAAGAAATCAAGGGAGTGGATAGTGATTTTGGAGGGGTCAGCATAATTGCTATTGGAGATCTTTTTCAATTAGAGCCAGTTTTTGATGGTTACGTTTTTGAAACATTAAAAGGTTCTTATGGTGCATTAGCAACAAACTTGTGGAAGAAACATTTTGCTATGTATGAACTTTGTCAAATTATGAGACAAAGGGAGAGTCGTCTATTTGCTCAGATTTTTAACAGATTAAGAGAAGGAAAACATACAGAAGAAGACATTAGAATTCTCAAGCAGAGATTAATTTGTGAAAATGATCCGAATTATCCTCATCATGCCCCTCATCTATTCTATCAAAATAAGAAAGTAGAGTATTTTAACAAAAAGGTATACAATGCTTCTCAAGAGGAAAAGTTCTCAATAATTGCATCTGATTTTGTAATTGGTGCACAGTCTGAACAGATGAAAGAAACTTTGCTAAGCAGAATTCCTAATGATCCTAGAAAAACAATGCAATTGGCTTCAGAATTATATATTGCAATAAATCAGAGAGCTGAAATTGCTGTCAATACCAGACCGGATGATGGATTAACAAATGGAGCTGGAAGCGTAGTGAAATATGTGGAATTGTACAACCCGCCACAACCGCGAGGAATAATCTGGGTGAAATTTGATCACGATCATGTTGGACAGAAAACAAGAAATGAGAACAGCCAATTGTATACAAGTAATATTGATGGGTCCTGGGGCCCGTTTCTCGAAAGCCCTGGAAACCTTTCGGGCCCGTAAAGCCATTTTTAGTTCACCTGTATCTAAAAGCGGAGAAGTGTATACGCCTGAAACTTCTCGTATGAAGAGAACCTCTATTCATATTAAGAATATGTGACTAAAACAGCTCTGTAATCGTAAGGTTCGAGATTTTGCTATGGCTTTCCGGGCCCGAAAAGTTTCCGGGGCTTTCGTGAAACGGGCCCCTGGACTCCAATTATGCCTACAACCGCACAATTTTGTATTGGTAAATCGAGTAGTTGCAAAATAGTGAGGAAACAATTCCCACTAAGATTGTCAGCTGCAAAAACCATTCATAGAGCACAAGGAGACACAGAAAGAGAAGTAGTGGTTAATCTTGAAGCAAGTCAAAAAATTCCACATATTCATTACGTAGCATTAAGTAGAGTTACAACACTTGAGGGATTGTATATAACAAATTTGAATGAAGAGAAAATTTGTGTCAGTAGTAAAGTTGAAGAAGAGATGAATAGGTTAAGAACAAGTGCTTATCTTAAGCCACGTTTACAATCAATAAACCAACAAGATGAAAGTTTTGTGAAAATAATGTTTTTAAATGCGAGGTCACTACATAAACACTTTTTGGATGTCAAGCGTTATTTGGGGTTTTATTCACCAGATGTTGCTGTTTTCTCAGAGACAAGACTGAGTGTTTTAGATAGAATTCAAGAATTTGAAATTGAGAAATATACACTTTTTAGAAATGACGAGGCAATGACTTTGTCAAATCAAAGGCCATTTCATGGGACTGCCATTTACTGTTGTCTTTCATGTAAAGTAGGATATCCTAAATGCCAGAATGCTTTTGGTGTAGAAATTGCTGTCACAGAATTGGAGTGTCTACCACATGTTATAATTGCTGGAGTTTACAGATCGCCCAGTGTTCCTGTAAGACAACTTTATGAGGCGTTGAGGCACTTACATTCCAGCACTTTATGTTCTAAGCAATTTCATATTATAATCGGGGATTTCAATGTTAATTGGCTGAATAAGCAACAAATAAGTGGTTTATATAACTTAATGGTTTCAGAATATGGTTATTGTCAAGTAGTCAATGACTATACGACTTGTAATAGAACTATTCTTGATCATATTTACACTAACATTGGACGAAATTATATAGATGTTGGTATACTAGAGACATATTATAGTGACCACAAAGCAGTCTGGATAGGTGTCAATAGGGAATTACGTCAGTAAAAAAAATTATGGAGGGGTATTGGGGTAAATATTGTGAAATTTAAGTCGGAGGTAATTGGTATTTTCCCCCTTTTCCCCATCCAGTTTCCCATTAGGGGAGAGGGGATCATTCAAGTCATCAGTGTCTTAATTTAAGGTAAGCAGGTATTTTTTATGCTTCTTAAGAAATAGAAAACATGTACCGTCATTCTATCGAGTTTTAGTATAAATCTACTGAGGTTCTATCATGAATGTCGTTCTTTGATTGACTACACTGCTCACTATCTATTCTGTGATAGATAGTAAGTAGCGTAGCAGTGTGCGCTTGTTAACAAAATGACGGCCGCTTCATGGCTTTTTCAAAGTGTCCGTGAAGAGGATTTAGATAACGTTTTGAACGAGTAGTAGATTTATACTAAAACAATTAGATTATGAGCTCGAGATTTCTATGCGTGATAGTTGACTCGGGCTGCGTCCTCGTCAATTATCATACCATAGAACTCGAGCTCATAATCCAATTGTTTAATAGACACGTGAGATTTAACCAATCAGCGTGCGTATTTTCTTAGGACTGTTTTCTAAGAAGTATGCAACATAAACGTTGTGAAATGTTATTTACTTGTATTATCGTGTCGCTGTCTTACTGTTTAATGCTGTGTAGCCATAGTTAACTGAATGATGCATTACATTTGAAATGCCACAATTGATGGTGAAATGGGTCTTTACAATGTTTACTGTATTCTGCCTTATTTTCTTTTTAGAGAAGAGAATTAGTCTGTTGGTGTTGTTCCTGGTCTGATATATGTATACTGGAATAAGCAAGCTGTGTTTACAGAGACATGAGAGAAAATTGGAAGAAATGTCATAATTGAAGGTAAGTAGCATTACTCCAAACTTTATTATAAGAAGATAGCAAGATTTAGCACCAGAAGTATTCCATGTCAGAAACCTGATTCTTGTTAATATTATGTTCGTTGAAAAAAAAACAAAAAACAATAATTGTACAGTTAATGACTTTATTGTTAAAGTGCCTATGAAGTAAAAAATAACTGCTGCCTGTTTGAAAGGCTTTTCAAAGTAAAGAAGAATGGCGTTTTCCTTTTTGGAATATCTGATCTGGTTGAAAATAATTTTTATAATTCCTTATACAATGTAGTAATGCACTTGTTGTTAAAAGTAAATTATACCATTTGTTGTTAATAAGTCTTTGTTTTTCTTTCAGAGATGTTCTGTATGTTGTTGAAAAGATGAATTGTTGAACAGCATCATATTACCTCTTCAAAAATGGAACAATCACATAAATTGTCAGCTTGATCCTGAAGATGTTTGTCTTATAAGCGAGAATGGAGTTGGACACCTCAACAAGCTAGTTCTAATTTGAGTGAAATAACATAGCAAAGAAATACTACATGCTACATGAAAATGGCATTTTAACATTGAACTTAATGGTGAAAGCGATGGAGTAGATACTGTGTTGTCTACAATAATGTTTCCATAAGATTAATATGGTCAAGATTATATCAAAAACGATAGTATTTTGGACCAGGTGACCATGGAGACTTTCAGAATTATCTGCAGTTACAATTTATTCAACCTGACAATGCAACTGGCGACTACAAATTGGGTTTCAAGTTGGCTAGTCATGTAATCGAATATTTTTTATGTAACCAGCACGTTAGCAATGATGCCCAGGAAAAAATGACAATAATGATTGACAAACACTAACACTGAAGAACTTAATCCAAGGAAGAGAACAACTACTAAAATACATTTTTTACTATAAGAACTATTGTTTATTCATGACATCATCAATGGTGGCTGAATTTATCTGTTGATCAACTACTGGATTTTAGAACAGAGCTGCAACAATGTGGCACATGATCAGCAAGGCTACAAGAGTCTTGTTTACATTATATGATAGTACTATATTGTACAGCTACAATGTAATAACACTAATTTGTTGCAAATATGTTAAAGGTTCAAATAAGAACATAATATATGCAAGTAGCTCAATTGCTAGAAACTTAGAAACTTTCTTTTGTTTAGTTATAATTAGCTACATTTCATGGAATGCTAGATGACAATTTTGCTATAAACAGTTGGTTTTAAGTTCTAATGTTACAAAACATAATTTTTAAATATACATTCCTTGACAGAAAGCCATTAGTCTCTAAAATATTAAAATGAAAACTCCAGCTGCCTTGTTTGTTATTTCGCTGGGTTCAACGAAGGAGGATGTAGTCAGGTGATTGATGTTTTTTCAGGACAAATTCGAATCATTGAATATTTATTAAGTACTTTTGTAAATAGAGGCATGTTTCCTGAGCAGGAAGGTTCAAATAAACATGTATGCGCTGTACATGTATGTTTATTATTACAGGTGTGCACTTTTAGCTTTTGTTTTTACATATGTCATTAAATGTCTGACTTTTTCACTTTTGTTTACGTTGACAAAAAGAGTTTGCATGTCAATTGTGTAAGGATAATTGTTCTCAGATTCATCACATCCTTTTGTTAACTCTCAACTTTTTGGTGCGTCTTATAACCAAGTATTTTCACATAATTTTCAGTAATTACAGGAAGTAAGACCCAACAATAAGGCAGTAAGACAGTAAGGTGTAAACTGTAATGTTTATTTAATTAATGAGCTTTAATTAGGAGAGTAAGACGGATTAGGTGCATGCACCTGTATCAACTACATGAAATATGTTACAGCTACAGCACTATATCTCATTTTATTGATAACATCAAAGCTATATAATTATATGTTTCAGCAAACCCCTTGCTCTCCTTCACCCCGTAATATCATTTTCTTTAGAACAAAATATCTATAAGTGCATACCTTTTAAATCCCTGGGCTTATATAACAATATAAGGGGTTTTGGGTGGGCTTACAAGGCTGTACTCTAATGGCGCCCAGTCACCTGAGGCGACCAACATTTGGTCTCGGGCGACTTAAGAAAAATACTGGTTGCCTGGCTGGGCACCCAGTTCTCTTGTTTGCCACTCAGTGCTGTGGTAAAGCGGGCGACAGATTGTAAAAGGATGTTAGTAAAATTGGTAATGGGGAACGGTGAACAGGAGTCTGGGAACAAGTGTACAATGGTAACCTGCCTGAGCATTCAACATGGCGGACCTCTGTGGCGGATAAAGGAAAAGAAAAGGGAACAGAAATGTGAGGAAGTGTTACAGTTGTAAACGTGGGTTTCTACCAATGTGCCCCAGAGTCCAATATAATACTGGGTTCGACAAAACATAAAATATCGCCTGGGCAGGAAGTCGAATTGGTATTATCACATCTTTTCCCAACAGGTCAGTATAAAATGCAGACTGCTGACTGGGTACAAAATGTCTGATATGTGACAACACGTCATCTGAAAACATACTGAGTGTCACGCAGTTGCTTTTTTGTGGTCATCTTTCACCAACATTAGCATTATTGTGGAATATTCCTTGCTCGTTTCTTCATATAGTTTGTCTTTAACAAAGCAGCTAGGCCATAGGTTATTTATCTGTTGCTCACCTGATTTGCCAGCTGACTTGCCGATCTCCAAAACGCTGCCATGCTAGTTGCCGAATGCGAAGACAGTGGTCGACCCACGTTCAAAGATGGTCATATATGCTCCTCGTCGGCATCCTATTGCATGTTGCTATTTTAAATTAATACGACAGCTCGCACACAAAATGAGAAGATGTGAGTAGATTATGAAGGCTTGAAATTGTATTTAAGAACCACTGTGGCCTGATCCATTGAGGACATAGCTTGTGATAATACTGATTCAATTTTTCCCCCAGGCACCATTTCAGGCTTTGTTTATCACAATGCCAATCGGACTCTGCTCTAACAAGAACGTAAAAGGTAAAGTCTGCATACGAGCCAAGTGGCCTACCAGGCCGGAGCTTATCCCGGTTTCTGTAGCATGAGGCGACTAGGAGTATTTCTACTCCCTCCTGGATGGGATGCTAGTCCATCACAGGGTTACCCCCAGCATTAAGTTCGCCGGTACCCATTTATACACCTGGGTGGAGAGAGGCACCGTGAGAGTAAAGTGTCTTGCCCAAGAACACAACACAACGTCCCCGGCCAGGGCTCAAACCCGGACCGCTCGATCCGGAGACGAGTGCACTAACCATGAGGCCACCGTGCCTCCCTCTAACAAGAATGTACTGGGCACATAATCTGGGGGCACAGCCTGTGATAACGTGCTAATTTAAGTATAAAATGAACAACAATGCACGTACAAGAATGGGCATGAGTGAATAAGAGCATGAATAAGTATGTCATAATTTATGTGTCCTTAGTCAGTTGTATGATGTAACGTGATGGTTAGGATTTCTTCAGCATCAAAGTGTTTCTTCTTCAAATATTCTTCTCATGCTGTTAAAGATCTGTTAAAACACAGCCGGTAGAAACTCACGTTTACAACTGTAAAAACACTTCCTCACATTTCCCCAAATTGTTCCCTTTTCTTTTCCTTTGTCCGCCATGTTGAATTCTTAGGTGGATTACCACTGTACACTTGTTCCCAGACACTTGTTCCCGGTTTCCTGTTCCCTGTTACCAGTTTTACTAGCATCCAATTGTAAAATTATAAATTTGGTCGATTGACAGTGTTACTCGCAGAAAACTATCCTTTTGCACAACATGCTTTTTATTTTTCAAGCTTGTTTGTTCCACATGAATTAACATGAAACATGATCTACCCTTCGCACTTGACTTCACACATGAGAAACCACACGGATAATGCAAACTGAAAATCTCGATTTTCCCTGGAGATTATTTTATTCTGATATGTTCTAGTGTTTCAAAAGTTTTCAATGGTGCAGCGCTTAATTATTTATATACAAAATTCTTCATGAGTATTGATAAGTTAATAAAGATGGTGAATTTTAAGCTCGGTAATGAAATGTGAAGGTGAATTAATCAACATGACACGAGCGTGGGACAAAGAAAAAATTCTGAGTCCCCAACAGGAATCGAACCCATGACCTCCCGAACACCAGGCGGGTGCTCTATCCACTGAGCTACGAGAACTCATGGAGAGCAAGGTTATTTAACTGAGTTCATATATGATAGGTGTCCTGCATACTGCTAGGATCAACGCTATCGAATTCGTCGTGAGTAGTGATAAGTTAATAAAGATGGTGAACAATACCGGTCATTGTTTCATCGCAAGCCAAACGCAGCCATGCATCATGGCCCACCACTGTGTCACACAACGTCACCCTTGGCTCCAAAAATTGCTGCTCCAGAGGAGTGAATTGGCACAATCTTACCAGCATAAGATGCTCAAACAAAAATCTGCAGAATAGTATTATACCAATCGACTTCTGTTTATTAAACACTAGATCGATCAACAAGAAAGAACTTGCGATAAAAGATTATGCAGTCGACAATAACGTGGATATTTTTGCAGTGACTGAGACATGGCTGCGCAATAATGAAAACTATAATTTTTCAATTGCTGAAGTTTGTCCAACCGGATACCGCTTCTACCATGTTCCACGGAAAAACTCACGAGGGGGAGGAGTTGGTCTCCTAATAAAGAAACAAATGAAAGTCACGAAACAAACCCAGACAAATTTCAGTTCCTTCGAATACCTGGACATTGTGATGACATGCTCCACTGGTTCCACAAGAATTGTAACTATCTACAGACCGCCTCCATCCAAGGGAAATCAATTAAATTGTTCTCTATTCTTTGAAGAATTTTGCACCCTCGCAGAACAGTTCGTTGTTTCCCCTGGCAACCTTCTAATAGTGGGTGACTTCAATTATCACATGGATAAAATCAGCAATTTGGAGACTGTAAAATTTAACAAGATCTTAGAATCGCTCAGTCTAGTCCAGCATGTAAATGGACCCACCCATAAGAAAGGCCACACCTTAGACCTGATCATAACTAGGGCCGAGGACGAGCTAGTTACTAGCGTTGAAATACGCGATCCAATGCTGTCCGATCACTCTGCTGTACACTGCAAGCTACGCCTAAAGAAACCACCTCTGGAACGAATGGAAATTAGTTATCGTAAACTGCACTCAGTAAATATGGACAGTTTTAATGACGACCTAAAGCAATCTGACCTTCTGACAACCAACGCCTTTGATCTTATGGATCTCACTGAAAAATACGAAAATACTCTGACGGAAATACTTCAAAGGCATGCACCTTTAAAACGACGCATGATAACTCTCCGTCCATCAGCACCATGGTACCATGAGGGTATTAGTAACGCCAAGAGAAAACGTCGAAGGCTGGAGCGCCGCTGGCGATCGTCGAGACTGTGCGTCGACAGACAGATGTTTGTCGACCAGTGCCAGGTAGTGAACAAAATGCTAAGGGACGCAAAGGCTTCATACTATTCATCTATTATTTCAGAGAATGCATCAGATCCAAAAATACTTTTCAACGCAGTCGACAAGCTATTACACCGCAGAGTAGATAGACGCTATCCGACCGCACCCTCAACGTTTGTGCTTACGAACAATTTTGCCGACTTTTTTGACAAGAAAATAGCATCCATAAGAACGGAGCTATCCAAAGAAGTGACTTCTGGTACCCAGTCCTGCGAAGCATACAAACAGCCATGTCAAGCCGAATTCACAGAGTTCAGGGTGATGTCAGAAAGAGAGATTGAAAGTTTTGTGGACAAAATCGGTAAAAAATCCTGTGATCTTGACCCTATACCGGCTTCTATTCTTAAGGAATGTAAATCAACTATTCTACCCGTGTTAACTAACATCGTTAACATGTCTCTCCAATCAGCATCTATGCCTGCTGCACTGAAAGAAGCAATGATCAAACCGAAGCTGAAGAAGGACAACCTGGACTCTGAGGATTATTCAAACTTTAGACCTATCTCAAATCTGAAGGTTGTATTTAAGATAATTGAAAAGGCAGTATCTTGTCAATTGAGTGACTATCTACGCGATAATGATCTAGAGGAATCTTTTCAGTCAGCATATAAACGCTTTCACAGCACGGAGACTGCTCTCCTGAGGGTGCAAAATGACATTCTCTGTGAGATAGATAATCAGAAATGCGTTATCCTGCTACTGTTGGACATGTCTGCTGCGTTTGATACCGTCCACCATAAACTGCTACTAGAAAGAATGGAAAAACGCTACGGCGTGAAAGGAAATGCGCTAAAATGGTTTCGATCCTATCTTCAAGACCGAAAGCAGTTTGTGATGATTGACGGAACCAAGTCAGAGATGAAAGAACTTCGCTACGGTGTTCCCCAGGGATCCGTTTTAGGGCCAATCCTGTATTTGTTATACACATCGCCCATCGGGGACATCATCAAACGGCACGGACTTAACTACCATCTATACGCTGATGACACCCAGCTCTACCTCTCATTTAAGCCCAACTACGCCGAACAACCTGGTTCTATAGCTAAAATAGAAGCATGTGTTTCTGAGATCGACTCGTGGATGGTGTGCAATAAGCTGAAACTAAACAGAGGAAAGACGGAGCTTTTGATCTTGAGCGCACGATATCGTCCACCCCCATTAATAGACCACGTCGATGTGTCTGGTGAACAGATCGAGCCATCTACTTCTGCAAAGAACATTGGAGTCATCTTTGATGAGTACATGTCACTGGAAAAGCATGTTACCAGTACCTGCAAGGTCTGTTTCTTCCATCTTAGAAACATTAGCAGGATAGGAGTCTGTCTATCTCTAGCAGACACTGAATAGTTAGTACATGCATTCATCACTTCCAAACTAGATAACGCCAACTCGCTTCTATATGGACTACCAAAATTTTTTGATAGATCGTCTACAAAATGTCCAGAATGCTGCGGCTCGCGTTGTTACTAAAACAAGGAAATACGATCATATCAAGCCAGTTTTAAAGCAGCTACACTGGCTTCCAATAAGCCAGCGCATCAACTATAAGATTTTACTTTTAACCTATAAAGCGCTCAACGGCCAGGCCCCTAATTACATTACTGAACTGCTAGAGCCTTATGTACCAAGCAGAAATCTTCGATCCTCCTCCAAAAACCTCTTGAAAGTACCACCTGTCAAGTTAATAGGCTATGGTCATAGGTGGTTCTCTTTTGTAGCACCTAGCCTATGGAACTCTCTTCCGAACAATATAAGAGGGAGCGGCTCGCTATCAGATTTTATGACTTGTATAAAGACATATCTTTTTAACAAATTTTATAACTAGACTTTTGGTTAGTTAGTTAATTAGTAGATTAGATAGTTTAGCTAGTTAGTTAGTTAACCACTTAGTTAAGTTAGTCAGTTTTTATTTAAAGGTTTTAATGATTCCTAGTTTTACTTTCATTTTTACAGCTTAGCTATTTTATTTGTTAGTAATTTTTTATCACTGATGTAAATTTTTAATGTAAATTTTATTTTTAATAACATTTTTTACTGTAAAGTGCTATGAGCCATGGATATGGCACTATACAAATCTATTATTATTATTATTATTATTATTAAGCTCGGTAATGAAATGTGAAGGTGAATTAATCACCATGACACGAGCGTGGGACAAAGAAAAAATTCTGAGTCCCCGATAGGAATCGGTGTTCGGGAGGTCATGGGTTTGATTCCTGTCAGGGACTCAGAATTTTTTCTCTGTCCCACGCTCGTGTCATGTTGATTAATTCACCTTCACATTTCATTACCGAGCTTAAAATTCACCATCTTTATTAACCGCGCGGCCATGGGCCGAGCGCGGTTCATGGTTTACCCGTGGTTTTTTTTTCGTTTTGTATGCGACCAGACCCAAACTTTCACTCGGCCAAATTTTGAGTCACGCAACCTGTGATGTTTACTTGCCAAAAGCTGTTGAAACATTAATAAATCTCATCTCCGATACTGACCTTCGCGGAAAAAAAATTAAAAACCCAGCGTTCGTCAAGAATTATATTTTTCAGCAGAAATTTCGCTCGGAACATATACATATTTATATTCGTTTGAATCATCGATGAAATGACCTTTTCCGGATATTTTTTCCTTCGGGGTCAACAAAAACCTCCAATTACAAAATCTCGCCGAACCCACACGTTGCCAAAAAATCTCTTCAAAACCCTGATTTCGAAGCGATATATCACTTAAGTGTTAATAGCTACCACACATTGGCAGGCGGTAAATCTATTCCTTAACAATCCAGCTTTATCGTGTTAAAATTTCAGCGAAATCTAACAAAACCAGAATTAGAATTTTTTTGTGACCTCACTCCCCAGACTTCACCTAACAAAGGAAGCCACGGTCGCCCATAGCAACCGAAAAACACCAACATAACAAAGCCAACGTTTCGGCCAAAAAACTCCAGAATTATCGCCTGAGAGCTTAAACTTGAATGGGAACATCTTTTTCAAACTTTTTCCAACTGATTTAGACGAAAGACTGGCCTCGGCAGGCTACAAAAAAGACCAAGAGAAAAAACAGAACAAGACAGCAGAACAAACCGATAATATTTCATCGCGTGGCTTTCGGCACGAAAACGAAAATACAGCTTACTTCTGGATAAATTCAGCCTTAGAAGCCAGCAACTGGTCCCAAATTACTTTCTGTATCCTTACAAATGTCCTGATTTCCATCTCCGAAAGATTTTGCCCCAATTTTGAGCAAATAAACATTTCGCCGCGGCGACCGCCATTACGGTGGCTTGCATACTAAATTAGCTAACTTGACAAAATTCTCCCGAGGGGGGGATATGACAAATTTGGTGAGAATCAAAAGTAACGCCAATTTTCTGTCACGTTTTCAATCTGTGGTCACTGAAGTGACCAAAATCGATACATCGGTCGGGATAGGGTTTTTTTTATATGACTTGTGTGACTACTTTGCTAGCCCTTTACTCGTGGAAAACACCAATCAAATTTAATCATGACTTTTAAGAAAGAAAGCTGTTGTTAATAGTGTTATTATTGTGTCGTTCATATCGTTAATGCCCATACATATCCCGAAGAAAGTTCTAGATTAAGACCATTACGTCATCGGAGATTTGTCAACGGCTACCACTGATGGTGCAATAATACAGTTTGTGTTGATCAAGTGATGTGATGTCTACAGTAAGAAAAGAAGCATCAATAACTGCTTTGGAATGTGCACTGCGTTCCGACGGTAGTGCTAAGCGAACCGTTTCATTTTTAAAGTACGGTTATAAGATCTAACAGATCTTCTTGTTAACTTATCACTACTCACGATGAATTCGATAGCGTTGATCCTAGCAGTATGCAGGACACCTATCATATATGAACTCAGTTAAATAACCTTGCTCTCCATGAGTTCTCGTAGCTCAGTGGATAGAGCGCCCGCCCGGTGTTCGGGAGGTCATGGGTTCGATTCGTGTCGGGGACTCAGAATATTTTCTTTGTCCCACGCTCGTGTCATGTTGATTAATTCACCTTCACAAAATTCTTCATATATACAATTTTTCGCAAATCGGTTAAAGTATGCAAACAATCAAGTACTGGGTAAACAAAAACTTCAATAGTGGTGACTTGCTAGCAATTTCATTTTGTTAATATTTGGTACCACAGCAGATACCGTAAGCACTTCTAGAAATGATTTCAAGAGTTAATTCTCAATTGGTAATCTTTGACGAAACTTTTAAGTGATTCTAAATTTAGCGTTAATAAATTTTATATTAGTGCGCTACAATAAACTGTGGTGGCTAAAAATAGCAACTCACTCCGCTGTGTGTGTGAAAGTTTGGTTAAAGTACATGATAAGTATTTAATATGTAGCTTTTTGGGTAATTCTGTGGCTTTCTGCAATGATAAAAAAAGTCGAAACAATTCTTTTTGAAAATCCCACAGCTTAGTAAAGACTATCAAATTGCTCTATTGGCCAGACTGTCGCAAGAGCTTTCATGTATCTTCTGAAAAGTTTAACTCTCTAAAAATACTCGGATACATTAAATTGACTTCTTGATCAAACTAGATATTTTTACGTAAATTATTTGAATGGGAGGATTAATTTTTATTTGGACCATTTTAGCATGAAACTATGAATGAGTTTCATGATACGAAAACATGTCGGTATGGTGGTATTATCACTTTTTACGCATATCACATGACTTTGAGTCTACATAATGACAGTCGTGCAGATCAATCAACATTTGAGAAAGAAAATTTTTAAGAGATGATAGATCAAAATCTTGGCATACTGTATGAAATCCTGGACTGCCGGCTAAAGAAAAGTAAACTTGGAGATGAATTGAAAGAATCTGTGATTGCACTTGAAAGAAGGCACACAAAACAAATTAAAAGAATTCATTCGTATCCTGGAAATTTGTGACTGACCAGTTTCATTGGCTGAAATACTGTACTTAAATTCAAATTTAAGTTTCAGCATTCAAGAGTGTAAATGTATCAGGTGAAAACATTCAATAATATGCTTAAGTTAATTTAAAGGCGTTTCTGTTTTGAATTGTGATCACTGGTCTTTTAATCAGCCTTTCTGAAAAACTCTGTTAATATACTTTGTGATAACATAAGAAAATCAAACTTGTTTGTCAGTAAAAAGCTGCCAGGAGTAATCTGATAGTGTACACCATACAAAAAACCCAAAAAGCTTGGAAATTACTTGTATAATTTAATTTCATGGTTCAGTTAATTATTATCTAATTAAACCATGGCTTAATTAGGAGTTTTAATTAATTGATTAATTAATCAATTAATTTATTAATTAATCAATTGACTAATTAATTAGTTTTGGGCGACCTGCCTGGAAAGCTGGGCACCCTAGCTGGAATGATTGGGAGCTCGAAGGGCTCCCTGGAAATTTTCTTAGAGCACAGCCTTGCCTTACATACATTACATACATACATACACTGAATGTGTTGGACATCAGAATTGCCCTCGAGAATGCCCAACAGTATTGGAGCTTCATCTAAGGAAAGAAAGTGGACTGGACTAATTCTTGTTCATTTATTCAATCAACAGAACTGTTTCATGGTAGTGTTTCCCACTCATCAGGATCTGGATGACAACGTTAATTAGTTGGCTCACATAGAGCTCCCTTGAAGTCACACAGTCATGCAATCACAATACTAGGTGTTTTTCAGTAAGAATTTGTTTGTGTTTAGTTGCATACATGTACAGCTGTCAAACTGAGCTCAGCAAACATGTATGGCAGTTAAAGAAAGCCATAATGGACTACATTGATCAAATGGAAACTCCTGGACAGGGCACAGTCATATTCCAAGAAAACTAAAAGATGCAAATTGTGCACTCTAGAAAAGTTCTACATCGTATGCAAACGACAACTAGCCACTATTAACAAAATATCAGAACTTGCAAACACTTGTAGACATGCAAACAAAATAATTCTTACTGAAAAACATCTAGTACTGTGAATGCACATGTGACTCCAAGGGAACTCTAGCCATGAAGTACCAGGAAGCCCCCTGGAATGGAAAATCCTGGGGGCTGGGGGGTCAAACTAGGAAAAACCCTCTGAAGGGGGGGATATGGATATTTTCTGGAACCACACATTAATGACATAATTAAATTCAAAACATATTCAAAATTTATTCAAAATGTATCCAAAACTATTTTGTAAGAGTCCACTTAAAACTATCAATTGCTTTAGTGTTCTTAATTTTCTCGGCCAGCCCATTCCATTCCCTTAGACTCCGCAGGTGAAATGCCCTTTGTATTTTCATTGCTAATAAATGGCTTATAAATGGAGAGGCCTATAATTGGAGGGGGGGAAAATGAAATGTTTCAAAATGACAAGATAAAACGTATCTGAGAAACAAATTAAAGCTAACATACCATCACATTTGGAGCTATTACCCTATTGTTACCCTATAATTTTTGATTAAAAACAAGTATTGCTAAATGTTTACAATAAAGTAAATTTGAAAGCTGTTTTAATTGATTAAGGTTATGTTATATGGATATTATTAAGGATTATTTTATTTATTCCTAAAATAAAAGTGAATCAACGAGGAAGTGCTAAAAAATAATATAATTTAATCATACAGTACTGTGCAAAAAGAATGCAAACGAAATTCGCTACTTTTCGCGACTTTTCAGTGCTTTTCGATGAAATTTAAAGAAATTTCGAGTGAAACGATTTTTCGTACGAAGTTCGACGAATTTTCGAAAGGTCTATTGTTTTAATCAAAACGATAATTCGGGCTCTTCTTCGCAAGACCGCGCGAATATTCACGCGAAATATCGTTGAGAGTAACGAACTTTCGAGAGAAAGAGTTCGCAGCGCGGCGAAAAGTCGCACGAAAATTCGCTCTATGAACACTGTTCGAAAACAGATGTAAACATCCGTCTGTATTTAAAAATTCAAACTTACCCAGTTCATTAACTCTCCTGAGACTTCATCTCCATGCTCACAGTGTGATGCAAATGGTCGCGTAAACATGGCAACCATTGTTTATATCCATACATTCAAAGATCGATCGTCAGTTACTCCTGAGCAATCATGCCCACCGTATCAAACTACACGTGTACTCGAATTGAGTCTCTTTATCGACAAAATCTTCATCCAGTGGAGATGTTTAAGGTGTTAAAAGGAGAAGATTTGAAAGTCAGTTTCGCAACGGTCACGCGTATAATCAAGAAACTGAAACTCACGGGATCCACGAAGAAAGGAACGAG
Source organism: Orbicella franksi (assembly GCF_964199315.1). Lineage (NCBI taxonomy): Eukaryota > Metazoa > Cnidaria > Anthozoa > Scleractinia > Merulinidae > Orbicella > Orbicella franksi. The sequence goes on from NC_138158.1 coordinate 12,027,327, forward strand.
TACTGGAAGACCCAGAAAGTTAAATGCTGAAGCCAGAGCATTTATAGAAGATCAGATGCGGAAGGATGATGAAACAACCAGCCGTGCGATCCAAAAGAAGTTAGCCAGACGTGGAGTCGTGGTCCATCCATCAACAGTGTGGAGATCCCGAAAACAGCAGGGCTGGACTCTTCAACGAATGAGATACTGTCAGCTGATTAGAGATGCGAACAAAGTCAAACACTTAGAGTTCGCCCAGAAAGTTTTAGAGACCGGCGATACTTTTGACAACGTCATTTTTACTGATGAATGCTCAGTCTCCCTTGAACAATTTCGCCGTACATGTTACAGGAAAGTCGGCGAACCTGCAAAAAGAAAGCCTAAACCGAAGCACCCGCTGAAATTACACGTTTGGGCTGGAATAAGCAGACAAGGTGGGACGAAAATTTGCATCTTCGAAGGAATCATGGCCGCTGACCTTTACTGCGATATCCTTAAAAGCTATCTGGTGCCTTTCATCAACGCGCAGCTCCCGGATCACCGCTTCATGCAGGACAATGACCCTAAGCACACTTCACGAGCAGCCAAAACGTTCTTTGATGAGAATGGGATCAACTGGTGGCCAACCCCCCCGGAGAGCCCAGACCTAAACCCAATTGAGAACCTCTGGCACGAGCTGAAATACTACCTGGAAACAAAGGTCAAGCCCCGCTCAAAACAGGAACTGATCGACGGCATTAAGAAGTTTTGGAGGAAGAAGGTGGATGCAACGAAATGTGCGAGATATATTGACCATGTCTTGTACAAAGCCATTCCAGCTGTGGTTGAATTACATGGAGCAGCAACCAAGTACTAAAAGTTCTTGATGAACTTTAAAAAAACGGCTCCTTTAGGAGCCACCAATCTGAGGAAAGTCAATGACCAATAAAACAGAAACAGTTATCTTTTATCCTCTTTTACCTACCTTTGTAGCGTAAGAGTTCTTTCTGGGACTAGCTCTGAGTATTTTGGCTTTCTTTAATTTTTTTTTATAAGCGAGTACTGATGGTGCTTGCTGTTACGTGGTAAATTGCTAAATTATTCGCTAAGAGTTCGGATCAAATTTGGCTTCATCCCGCTTCACATTAGTATTTGAAAGCAATGTTTCCTTGCAATATAAATGTGCAAAACAGATCTAGAGTTGGCAAATGGATCATCGTGACGTCAACAAGCAAGTTTAACATCCCGAGCGCCCAAATATTACCGAAGCAAAACAGCGCATTATAAACAATAACGAAATCGACGAAAGAAAAAAAAACACAAAACAAAACAACGCAACCCAACAGGGTTTCCCTCATTGAAGATTCCATGGGTGAGAGTTCTGACTCCGACGACGATCTTCCACTGTCATCAGCTTTAGTTGCAGTTCACCCGCCTGAGCCGACACGACAGCCAAACAGTTACCCGCGAATTCCAGAAGACAGTAATTCTGAGACCGAGGCAAAACAATCTGGTGTCAGAGAAATGACAACAAAGGCCATCGACACATTAAACAGCGCGATCAGCAGTGTAAGTAATCATTGTTTATACTTCTTGTGTGCAGACACTGTTTTACTGGGAGACCTGTGCTTTGTTCTGATGAAGGGCTAATGCGTGTAACATCAGTTTCACAAACTCGATGCCGCGGTTAATTTACCTACATGTAGATCAACTCTAATTTTTGAAACAACTAAATGTTTGTGCATAACTAAGTGTTTCGCCCGCCGATGAGACACAACAGTTTCTTCAGAAACTAAAAACTTGCAATTGAATTGCTATATATGTGATTGTAATCTGGATTTAAGACATTTTCGTATCAAAAAGCAGTTTTTCTTTCGGCTAAATGACAGGTTTGAGTCAGTTTAACTTTTGTGTACGAATATCTTCACCTAATTAATAACTGACTGAATTGAAAAAAAAATGAATCTAGACTAAATTATTTTCCAATATCAATGTCAGTAACTGCAAACAATATCATAATTAGGGGAAATGTTCACACGTGTGGTCACTAACATAAGTTTTATTATTGTTTTAGGAACGCCAACGAAATCTTGAGTCAGCATCAGAAATGCGGCTGATTAGAACCATTCTGGAACGGCTGGAGTGTTCTTTCGCCAGGCAAGAGGCAAAGTTGGACCAACTGCTACAGTCCTTGAGTTCACAGAGCCTTCCGCAGCAGCCACAGCAGCCCTTCAAGCCACAGCAGGTGTCCACCCCAGATGTTAGTAACAGGCAGTCTTCAGTGGAATACCCTTTTATGGCATCAGCTTATTCCAGACCTCCTCTATCAGACCATGGCGTTGCATCAGTCCTTCCAGCGACTCCATTATTTCCGGAAGTGGACAGATTTCTGGAAGATGTTTACCCGATGGACAGAGAAATGCCAGGTATGACAAAACACATGCACAGTTTTCGATCTGATTTTTTTTCTAGAAGAGACAGACGTCATTTTTACTTATCGTCTGTGGCATGAATTCTTCGTATTTTTTTCAACAATGGAATCATTGCAGAATATGTAGGAGTATAGCTTTTCCACTGAAAAATTAAACAAATCAAATGTGGCTTAGCGCTGTCTGTACTCTTATCGACAACGTGTACGTGTCATTACAGTGGTCACTGTCAGTGTCTTTCCTTTTAGAAATGGGCACAGTTCCTGTCGGTGGGTGTCGTGATGTCCGACTAGAAAGAGCGGAATATGATTTTGCCAAAGCTGCAGTAAAGCCGTCACAACTGGTTTTACGCTTGGTGGATAAGCTGTTTTCAAAGGACGTCTTAATGCGCTCTACCGTCCACGGCACAAAAGACTTTGATGCTCTTGACCAGAAGATTATAGCTGCGATAAAGGGTAAGCTTAGTTGACATATTGAAAACGCCGGTCTCTGACAACAAAACAAAGTATGTTTAGGCTGCTAAAACATACTGTTATGAACTTGAATATACCGTATTTTAAAAGAAAAAAACAACATAGCATTACGTTTGTCTTATCATGACCTAAATATACTTAAAGGAGCTCAGTCGCGGTGTTTTGAGTTATTTTGGCCGGGTACAAAATTTCCATTTCACTGAAAGAAACCTGAAAATTAAGTAAATTGAAGATAAAAAGACACCAAAGAGATAATAATAAACCATAAAGGAACAAGGATGGTTAAGGATGGAGAATTTTCACAAAACTTATTCATAGTTTCTCTTTTTTTCCAGCGGAAGTTGTGCAGACATTCGGATACCAGTGCCGAAATTCTGGGGAGCTGAACAGGATGTGGGAAACTTGCAAAGTTAGCATCGGCAAGAGATGCCAAAACACCAGAAACAAAAATAGACAAGCTTAGGCATTTTTTTTTACCTCTCAACAATAGGCACAATGTTTCTATAGCTCTAGGTTTGGGAATCTTTTTTTTTTTTTCACTTTTGCTGTTCTATTCTTGTATTTGTATTTGTATTTGGCAATAAATAGACAAGATTAAAATCCATGTTTCGTCATTATAATGTAATTACCGCATTATATTGACGGCTAGTTGGTAGAAAATATATTCTCCTGTTGGGCCCCGCCAGGATATATTTTCTCCCAACTAGCCGTCAATACAATGCGGTAATGCCGTCTCTACCCTGTGTTTAGTTTGTATCACAATTTAACCATTTTTTGATAAAACTTTACTCGGCAAAGAAAAAGCCGAAGAATGTAGACAATTTATCTTCATGCAAACAGAAACTTCAAAAAGCGGTTTCTTTTGTGCACTTTCACTCGCGCAGTGACTCACAAAGCGACTACTTTGAATGATTATAACCAATAACTTGCCTTTCATCACCTACATAAAATCCCCTTTTAAATTAAATAGCTCGTAGACATGAACTAGTGTACACTTAAAGACGTCTGAACTGGAAAAGTTAAGTTTTTGTTTCATCCCAATACATGTACGTCTCGTTCGCCTGTTACAAACACACACACAACTCACTGAAGACTGGGACCTACCTTCCTCATATGGAGGGCAAACAATGGAATGAAATCCAAAATGGCGTTAGTCCATGAGGGAATTCGAGGGCGCATTTCTTGACGTTACCGGCGCACGCTAGGCATTCATTTTACGGCAGTGGAGGTTAACACCACGCCTCGACAGGAGACTCGACATGTTGAGTTGTTTGTGAATGATGAACGGCAAAGGAAAGTCGAAGGACTTCACGACAGAGGAGAATGTAAGCTTAGATAGAACGTTATTGACAGTCGAACTGGTAAGGGCATCACACTGTTGTATCTCTTCATACACAAACTATTGATCGAATAAACATTAAGCTTGTAGGTTTTTGAAATATCTTGTGAATTCTTTTGAATAGTTTCATTCGGGTTGTGTTGACACTCAGCTTAATTGCTTAAGCTTAATTGTTTTGAAGGTCATCGAAGGGCTGTGTGTACAGTTGTCAGTTCCATTCATTCATAAATACCATACGCTTACCGACAATCAACGAAATATCGTTTCGGGATTGTGATTTTTCGTTTAGCTACGCGAATTTTCGTTTCATTTCTGGTGAAATCTCATCGAAATACCGTTCTTAGATTAGCGAATTTTCGTGTCGCTCAACGAATTTTCTTCGAAATATTGCCCGATAAATCACGATTCTTCGCTCGAAATTTCTACGATATTTCGCGGGAACAATAGCCGAATTTCAAGGAAATTCGTTTGCATTCTTTTTGCACAGTACTGTATGAAGGTTTCTCAGTCTGCACAAATTTGGCATTGAGGGTAAAACCTAAGTTAACTAGTAAATTTGTACAAGATCATTATAAACCAGAAGCAAGCAGAAGTAGGTACTTCCCACTATGTATCAGCTATATATGTCTAAGCAATAGAGTACTTTTTCTGTGTTTATATAACCTCAATGATCTAAACACTCGGAGCAGGGCTGTCATTTAGTTGTAATTTACCCGTAGCCTTGATCTTCACAGTTGTAGAAAACTTGTTACTTTACAAGTGGATTGTATCAGTTACAGGCCAGTTCATCCGCAACATCATGGGTCCATCAAATATACTCTGTTATAACAGGTGTTACAAGTTTCAGCCCTTATTGACAGCCCTGTGGAGGGCTGGGAGAATGTCAGCCAATTATGCAAACCTAAGACATAAGGCACTTTCTTATTCTGTTGCCATTGTTGTTGTCAACAATAAAATTATTAAAATTAATATAGAACATGATATCAATTAATACAACTGAAAAACGATTTAACTAGAAGTATTGAAGATAAACAGTGCTACTAATTATAATCTTATATCAGTGAACAAGTCCCCTTAAATATTAAATAAATTAACTTAAGCTTTCATTAGGTGTCACAGAATCTGTAGTTGCAATATTCAGGTGCCTTTATGGTTCTTTGTCAGGAAATTTTTAGTCTTTCTTATAGAAACAATTATAAACCCATTGACTCCCATGTTACCTGTAACCAGCTGTGACAAGTGTTGGCCTTCAATGTTCCACTTCTGATATCATCAAACTTGGCATCATCAGTAATCAAGTTCTAAAGGGAAAAGATATTTCCAATGATACCCAGATTAGAGTGATCAGTGATAATAGTGCCTGAAATATGCGCGAAAATACTCAGAAATCTTGCAGCAAAATTTCCTGTACTAGGTCACTTAGCTACTCCACACACTGTAAACAGTCTACAGTCTACATTAAGCTTAAGTGTGTGATTTCGTTATTTATTTCCCATGGTGTTACATGGCATTATAATTTCTTGTCTAAATTAATTTAAATTAGAATACTCACATACTGATGATTTATTTATTTGCCAGTGAGATGGAATGTCCTTGTTTTATAACAATTCTACAGCACAAATTTTCTTACATCGCAAACCTTCAGATCCTGTCCAAGGGGCGATTTAAAGTAAAAAAAGCTCCTCTTCTCCCACTCGAATCATCATTTAAAATACATTGAACAACAACGAAACCAATGGAGTAAGGAGTCTCCAAGGAGTAGGGGACTCAAGTGTAAAAATCATGGAAATTTTAGTAGGTGGGAGAAGTACCATGAAGCCCCCTGAAACAGAAAATCTTGGGAGGTGCGAGGGTTATGAATATTTCCTGGAACCATACAATAAAGAAACTAGTAAGACAATCTCAGATAGTGCAGAGTCTAACGTAAAGCTCCGATGGAATACTCATAACACAGTTCCTACATAACCTCTACCATTCACTCCTGGTTTGTATTGACCTTGCTAGTCAACTAGGGATTTTGATAAGACATAATCTTAGCAGTGTGTATGTTTGGCATGTGTATTTTCACTCCTGGTTTGTATTGACCTTACTAGTCAGCTAGAGATTTTGATGAGACATAATCTTAGTAGTGTGTATGTTTGATGTGTGTATTTTCATTCAAAGTCCAAGAATAACTTACAGTGAATTACCGTTTGACATCATGATGACAGTTCTTGAATTTTACTATAGTGTTTTATGCTGAGTTTTGCTCATTTCAAATTAAATAACACATTTAAGTAGCAAACGTGACAATTTTACTCTTCACGCAAACTTTTGTAACTTGATCCTTTTGTATTCCTCGCAAAGTTATGTAACCTGATACTCTTGTTTTCTTGAACACACACGGAAGATGTGCTTGTATTCGTTTCAGTTGGAGATAAATGGAAAGTTGAATGTTGGATGAAGAAATGGAAAAGGAATGATTTGCTTTATTTAACATACAAATTTTCTTTTGACCAATAAACAAGAATTAATCTTTAGAATTATCAAATTGTCATGGAACAGCACGTTCTGTTGCCACCTTTGGTGTTAACAATAAAACCACTTAAATTTAAAATACACATTGATATCGATTAATACAACTGAGAAGTATTTCAACAAGAGGCATTGAAAGTAAACAGCGCTACTTGATCGACATCAGTGAACAAGTCTCCTTAGAGACTGAAAAAATTTATGCTTTCAGTAGGCGCCACAAAGTCTGCAGTAATATTTGAGCAGTTTCCTAGGTTTCTTTGTACAATTTGACAAGTTTTAATGCTACTTACTTGGAAAAGTTTCGGTTGTGGGTATGAACATATTGGTCTGTTTGATAGAAACAAAGGATAAAATAAATGCACTAGTGTAGTTTGGAAACATCGCATGACATTTTTTGAACTAAGGTAGACGTAATTCCAAAAGACACATAGTCACAGTAGCATTCTTGTATCGATGCTAGAACACATGCGTATGACTTGTTTGGGTTCTACCACAAGGAAAAGCGCTCAACGTTAGGGTGTGATCTTGTATGAAATGTATTTTCCACTTGATATGTAGTTGACATTAACGCTTATTAATCCGTGCATGCATTTAGAACAGATATTTGTTTTGTTCTGAAGAGAAAAGTACCACAAGGAGAGCAAGAGGTTTTCTGAAACAAATATAAATCTTTTTGAAGCGACCAAAGAAGTAGTGTAGGTACGTATACCACTCATTTTACGTAGTGTTCACAAGTACCTTCCCCATCCTACCCCCCTTCCTGCAAGCCTAATTAATTAATTGAAATTAATTAATAAACAAACATTAAAGTTCACACCTTATTTCCATAGTGCCATATTGCCATAGTACTTTAGCGGACATCAACCCCCAAACCATCCCGATAGTGCATTCTGCACTAAACACAATGTGTTTTCCATTGCTTTAATTTTCCTTTAGGTAGGTAAAGTCTGCATGCAAGCCAAGTGGCCCATCAGGCCGGAGCTTATCCCGGTTTCTGTAGCATGAAGCGACTAGGAGTATTTCTACTCCCCCCTGGATGGGATGCTAGTCCATCGCAGGGTTACCCCCAGCATTAAGTTTGCCGGTGTAGTGTTTGTAAGGTACATTTCGGTGCATCATACATAATATAATTAAATGCGCAATGTAAGTTGGGAAGTTGATTATTAAACACAGTAAATGGTTTGAACCCAGGAGTATCAGTAGTTCGTATAGTGTGATCGTCCGGGTGAGTGTAGTTCTGAAAAGAACTGTTGTTGGTGACTGATGTTTCGACAACCTGAGCGGAAGTCATCTTCAGAGTCAAGTGAATAGTGTTTGTCAGTCGATGATCTTATAAGTCTGATCTGTTGAACGTGATTGGTCAGTATAGCCATGATGGTATTGGCTGAAAGACTCGTGTAAAGTTTGTCATCAGTCATTGGTGGGTTTCGATCCGTCTATTGTTAGTCAAGTAGGTCGGTTTTGGTCCGTGTATTGTTAAGTCGGTCTGTTAGAAGTCCGTTTGTCGGTTTCGTTTCTGTCGTGGATAAGTCGTTTGCAAGGCGCCGGTAGTTGTTGACATCTGTTAAGAGGCGTTTGTTCTAGGTTAGTGTACCAGCTCTCCAGAGTCAGTCGTTGAAAATAGTTTGTACTGTAGGTTAAGCACTGAGCAGAGTCCCAGTCAATGTTGTGGTTTGTCAGTTGATGATGTACAGCAATGTGATTGTTGGCATCACCATTTCTCGTGGCTCGTTTGTGTTCAGTCAGTCTCGTGTTAAGGTTTCTGCCAGTCTCACCAATGTAGGAGGCCTGGCAGTCGGAGCATTTGATCTTGTAAACTGCTCCCTGTCTGTCATTAGGTTTGCCTCTGTCTTTCACGTTGGTCCTTCTTGACTAACAATAGATGGATCGAAACCCACCAATGATTGATGACAAACTACACGAGTCTTTCAGCCAATACCATCATGGCTATACTGACCAATCACGTTCAACGGATCAGACTTATAAGATCATCGACTGACAAACACTATTCACTTGACTCTGAAGATGACTTCCGCTCAGGTTGTCGAAACGTCAGTCACCAACAACAGTTCTTTTCAGAACTACACTCACCCGGACGATCACACTATACGAACTATTGATTATTAAAGCAGCATGGTGGACTTCTAGATTGGATTCGTGTGTCGTATCCGTTCATTGCAATAATCCAGTTCCATCAGTTGTGGAACATGATATCTGGCGACGAGGATTGAAGTTGCAACTGCCCAGACCATGGCGTGAATAAAGATAGACGATTTGATGAGTGTAAAACCCTTCGACCCACATGGTGAACCTTCAGGCGTGGGAAGGCGATGGCAGCGTTGGTTGAAAAGTTTCTCGATGTATGCTGACAGCAAAGGCTTGCTCATCGAAGCGGATAAAGCGGATAATAAAATCCAGAGGAGAGCTTTTCTCCTTCATTCTGCCGGCGAAGCTGTTCAAGAAATTTTTGAAACGTTGACTGACACAGGCAAGGCGAAAGATTACGAAAAAGCGGTGAAGGCTTTGAACGATTATTTCATTCCAAAGGTAAATTCGACATACCAAAATCACCTGTTCCGCAGCATGGAACAACAGGACGGTGAAACTGTGGCTCAGTTCGTGACACAATTGAGGCAAGTGGTCAAGGACTGTGACTACGGCAAACAAGCCGAAAACCAGATTCGTGATCAAGTCGTGCAGAGATGTAAATCACATGAATTAAGGAAGAAACTACTGGAAAAAGGTGAGAAATTAACCTTAGAGCTGTTACTTTCGACGGCAGCAAATCACGAGCGAGTTCAATCATAGCTGGAGAATGTGGAAGGCAGAAAGGATGTGAATTTGGTTCGCGACAAGCAGGAAGACAAAGAGGAGGAGTCTGTAAAGCGAGTATGCTACAGATGTGGAAAAGTAGGACATTTTGGACGAGACTCTGAATGCCCTGTGAAAGGAAAAACTTGCTATAAGTGTGGAGGAGCTGACCATTTTGGTTCGCAGAGTAGAACGAAACCAGCCAAACCTCCCAAACCTAGACGGGAAGAGAAGACAAAAGGAAAGAAAAAGAAGAAGTCAGTCAGGTATGTGGGAAGTGAAAGAAATGAAGATGAGTATGCATTTACTGTGAATTCCGCTACACCTCCTGAGAAAATAGATGTGACTGTGGGTGGAGTTGTAGTTGCAATGCTGATCGATTCGGGTGCGAGCACCAATGTGATTGACAAAAACCTGTGGTCAAAGTTAAAGCAAGACAAGATTAAGTGTGTGTCGAGAAAGAGTGACAAGAAGCTTTATGCGTACGGCAGTAAACAGCCGCTGAACATTCTAGGAACATTCTCAGCACTGGCAAGAGTAGAGGGGAAAGAAGTCGAAGCCGAATTTGTTGTTATTAATGGTGAAGGGGCGGCACTGCTTGGAAAGAAAATGCCATACAGCTAGGTGTGTTGAAATTAGGAACCCAGATCTGCACAGTGACATCTAATGAGACAATTATGTCCGATTACAAAGAAATCTTTGAAGGTGTGGGAAAGTTAAAGAATTACCAAGTTAAGTTGCACGTGAATCCGGATGTACCTCCGGTGGCACAACCAGTCAGGCGCACCCCATTTAGTCTTCGGGACAAGGTTAAAGAAAAGATTGAAGAACTGGTAGCCATGGACATAATTGAACCGGTAGAGGGCCCGACCCCGTGGGTTAGTCCAGTTGTAGTAGTCCCAAAGCAGAATGACGAAATACGGCTTTGTGTAGACATGCGAAGGGCTAATGAAGCCATTATCAGAGAACGTTATCCCATACCCACAGTGGACGAAGTGCTCCAAAACCTCAACCAAAGCACAGTGTTCAGTAAACTGGATTTAAAATGGGGTTATCACCAATTAGAACTCCATCCAGATTCCAGAAGTATCACAACGTTCACTACACATTGTGGTCTATACCAGTACAAGCGCCTTATGTTTGGGATAAGCTCAGCTCCAGAGGTGTACCAGCATGTCATTCAGCAATCATTACAAGGCTGTGAAGGTGTTGCCAACATCTCAGATGATATCATTATTCATGGGAAGAACAGTGAAGAACATGACAGAAGATTGCAGCGAGTTTTGGAGAGGCTGAAAGAGAAGAATCTCACACTGAATGCAGAGAAGTGCAGGTTCCACATGACCCAGATGGTGTTCATGGGACTGGTGTTAAGCGACAATGGTATTGGCCTTGCAGAAGACAAGGTAAAAGCGATCGTTGATGCAAGAGAACCTCAGAGTGCACCAGAAGTCAGAAGCTTTCTGGGACTGGCAAACTACAATGCTTGTTTCATCCCAGACTTTGCTACGGTCGCAGAGCCATTGCGCAGATTAACCAAAAAGGGTGTCCGTTTTGAGTTTGGAGAAGAGCAGAAGAACGCATTCAATGAGCTTAAGAGGAGGCTATCAAGTGCAGGAACTCTTGGTTACTTTGATAAAAATGCCAAGACACTAATCATAGCAGACGCAAGCCCGGTAGGCCTCGGTGCAATCCTCATCCAGGAGCAGCAAGGCAGGAAAAGAATCATTAGTTACCCAAGCAAGAGTCTAAGTGATGGGGAAAAGCGTTATTCACAAATGGAAAAAGAAGCCTTGGCTGTTGTATGGGCATGTGAACGATTCCATGTGTACCTTTACGGCATTGAATTTGAACTGTACACTGATCACAAACCATTGGAAACAATCTACTCAAGCAGATCGAAGCCCTGTGCACGAATCGAAAGATGGATCTTGCGATTACAGCCATACAAGTTCCAAGTCAAATACCTACCTGGAGAGCAGAATATTGCTGATTCGTTGTCATGCTTACTGCATGCGAACGAGCAAGCAGAATCTTCATCAGCGCACAAGGTGTCAGATGAATTTGTCAGGTTTGTCGCAGCAACTGCCACTCCTCAAGCGATGACAACACGTGAAATTGAAGAAGCCTCATCACAGGACAGAGAGTTCATGGAATTGCGTCAGCACATTAAAGATGGAAACTGGAAAGGTGATCAGCACAAGCAGTACATACCAGTATGTGGCAAACTGTGTGTTATTGGCAAGTTAATTCTTCGAGGTACCAGGATTGTCATTCCGAGCAAGTTGAGACCTCAAGTACTGAGCCTTGCCCATGAAGGACACCCAGGAATTGTCAGTATGAAGCAGAGATTGCGATCAAAGGTATGGTGGCCTGGGATTGACAAGGAAGCCGAGAGGTTTTGCAGAACCTGTCATGGCTGTCAGCTTGTAAGCAGTCCAGCAAACCCAGAGCCAATCAAGTCAACCCCATTACCAAGTAGCCCATGACAAGATTTGGCCATAGACCTATTAGGTCCATTACCATCAGGAGAATCTGTCTTAGTCATCGTTGATTACTTCAGCAGGTACTATGAAGTGGAAGTCATGCGTTCGACAACATCAGAGAACGTCATAGAGTGTTTGGAGAAAATCTTCACCACACATGGACTACCTCAATCACTTCGAAGCGACAATGGTCCACAGTTCAGATCAGAAGTGTTTGAGCGGTATTTGGAGGATAACGGCATAGAACACAGGAAGACCACACCATTGTGGCCATAAGCGAACGGCGAAGTGGAAAGACAAAACAAGTCCCTCCTCAAGAGAATGAAAATAGCTCAAGCTGAGGGAAAAGAATGGAAGAAGGAAGTTCGCAAGTATTTGGTAGCATATAGGTCAACCCTCATACTACCACAGGTGTGAGTCCAGCAGAACTCTTGTTTGGCAGGAAGATGCGTACTAAACTACCTGAACTGAGAAAGGAGAGGGAGGAGAGTGAGATGCGAGACCGAGATGGCGAAATGAAAGCCAAAGCTAAACACTATGCAGACAAGAAGAGGAATTCCCAGGAGTCAGACCTAGCTCCAGGTGATAAAGTCTTAGTAAAACAAGAGCACAAAAACAAGTTGTCAACACCATTTGCTTCTGAGCCTTATGATGTTGTAACCAAAACTGGGAACAGTGTTGTCGTTGAATCACCAGAAGGCGTTCAACTTATGCAAAACACAACCCACGTAAAGAAGTACGAGGAAGCATCACAGAATCCGGAGGAAACAGCTCCATTGCTTGATGTTGCTGATCCTGTAGAACCGGAAGCAGAACAAGAAAAACTGAGCAGCCCAGTTATGACGAGACCAACAAGGGCCAGGAAACTGCCGGAAAGATTTAAAGACTTTGTTATGACCTGAGCGTCATTGTTAAGGACTCTGTTTTAACTTGAATGCTATTGTTAGAAACTTTGTTATGACTTGATGTCATTATTGACTGTTACGGTTCAAAAGAGAATTAATAATTTTTATGGCCAGCCGTTTTGTGAGTTTAAGTCGTACTAGTTTTTAGTTGACTTTCAATTGTGTTGACATTTCCTTAAGATCATAGTAGTTATACCAAAAAAGGAAGGGATGTAGTGTTTGTAAGGTACATTTCGGTGCATCATACATAATATACTTAAGCGCGCAATGTAAGTTGCAAAGTTGATTATTAAAGCAGCATGGTGGACTTCCAGATTGGATTCCTGTGTCGTATCCGTTCATTGCAATAATCCAGTTCCATCGGTTGTGGAACGTGACGGCCGGTACCCATTTATACACCTGGGTGGAGAGAGGCACTGTGAGAGTAAAGTGCCTTGCCCAAGAACACAACACAATGTCCCTGGCCAGGGCTCGAACCCGGACCGCTCGATCCAGAGATGAGTGCACTAACCATGAGGCCACCGCGCCTCCTAATTACCTACCTATATTTGGTCCAGATCGATTTGAGGAAGGCCAGTGTATCCAGCCTAAATATAGATAATAACAGAAAAATACATGCATGTTAAATAAAGCAAATTGTTCCTCTTCCATTTCTTCATCTGATATTCAACTTTCCATTTATCTCCAGCTGTGAAACAAATACAAGCACATCTTCCATGTGTCTTCAAGAAAACAAGAGTATCAGCTTACATAACTTTGCGAGGAATACAAAAGGATCAAGTTACAAAAGTTTGCATGAAGAGTAAAATTGTCACGTTTGCTACTTAAATGTATTATTTACTTTGAAATAGCAAAAATCGACGTAAAACACTACAGTAAAATTCAAGACCTGTCTTGTCAAACGGTAATTGACTGTAAGTTATTTTTGGGCTGTGAATGAAAATACACACATCGAACATACACTGCTAAGATTATGTCTCATCAAAATGCCTAGCTGACTAGCAAGGTCAATAACAAACCAGGAGTGAATGGTAGGGTTTATAAAGGAACTGTGTTATGAGAACTCCGTCGGAACTTTACATTACACTCTGCACTATCTGAGATTGTCTCGCTAGTTAAAAATCGCTATGAGTTCTTTCAAGTTTGTCTTCATTCATGTCATATAATGTCTATACAACTACAATAAAACGTGCTGTATGTAAACGGAGTTACTGTAATTCAAACAAAACGACTACTACCTCGTGAAATACCGAGCTACTCATTTGCACATTGTTTCTTTCGTTTCTACAAAAGCTCACTTCGAAGACTAAAATAAACTTAAGTTTAAGTGGCCCGGTATTGTAAATCGCTCCCAGATTACCATTAAACTTAAGGCAATAGTAAGTAGTTTACCTTAGCAGTTTTATGCGGACAGTAGTATAATATCATAGCTTCCATAGATGTGGACGATCGTTGCCGTAATTCCTGCAGAATTAAGTAGACAGGAACAAACCACCATACACACTGTTACACACTTCTTTTAAAACTGAAGTGCTTCGGATGTTTTTCCACCAAAACGCCAATTCGAAATAGACCAACGAAGCTCATTGGCTAACCTAATCGTGACGTTAAACGTTGAATACAACCGAGATGCGCATTGGTGGACTTCGGATCCCAAAAAAAGATGAGGAATTGGGGTAGGACTACCCAATCGGAGCATTCTCCTCCCGAGACGGGACGACAATGACCCTACCTTTACCCTGTCCTCACATGACAAAACAAATAAGTAATCAAAATGTGTTAGTCATCTGTCATTCAATATTGTTCATGGCCACTAAGATCTGAAGAAGGGAAAATGTATCAGTCATTTGTCATTTCAAATTGTTCTTAACCACTAAGATCTCAAGGGGAAGCATGTCAAAAACTTATCAAATACTCAAATAAAACTCCTCCCAAAAGCGCCAAGCTGTGGTCTAACTGCGTTCCAGCAACGTTCAGAAGGTCAAAATGGGTAAGTACTTCCTATTAAATTTCGTACTGCGCTCAAACATTAAGTCGCCGAAATTATGTAGTACAAAATCATTTAAATCAGTGATTTGTACATATTTGCGAGCTTTTACGACTTAAATTATGATTTTTCGTGTCGAAATTAGCAAAAACGTCATAAGAGATCTTCGAGCAGAAACTTGCCAATTAATTGTCTTGTGAATCAAATGTTTATTTTCTGTAAAAATATGGAACCTACACCAGTCTTTCTTTAAGTAACTCTTACTGTTACTTCTACTTTCACAGAAATTGTGATTTTTTTGAATATTTTTATTTTGCGTTTTATATTTAAGAAATTGCGTATTCATTATTCTCCCGTCAAACAGGAAGTTGAATAGCTGATTTTGTTATCACGTTTTCAGATCCCAGACTAAACGTCTCAATAAAGAATGAACCAGACCATACTGAAAGGTTATATCGTAAGTATTTGATTTTCTACTGCTAGAATTTATTTCAAACTCTTTATTAAAACGAATTGCGTTGTTTATGCGAAACAAATAATATTAAACCGAATTGCGTTATTTATGCGAAACAAATAAGTTAAAAATTCTTTCCGCCCTTTTTAGTGCAGAGTGCACTATTGGGATGGTTATGGGAGCTGCCTGCCGCTAAGGAACTAAGGCCATATGGCACTATGGCGCTAAGGTGTAAACTTTAATGTTTGTTTAATTAATTAATTTCAATTAATTAATTAGTCTAGAGGCAAGGAATTAGTGGGGGTAGGGTGGGAAAGGTACATGTGTACTCTACGTAAAACACATTCCATCGCCGTCACTTAGCTTTGAACATCGCAAAGCTATATATTTGTTTCAGGTAACCCCTTCCTCTCCTTGTGGTACCATTTTCCTTAGAACAAAACTAATTTGTCCTAAACGCATGCGTAGATTAGTTAGCGTTCGTGGCTTCTATATTAGGTGAAGGACACATTGCATACGGAATCACGCACAAACGTTGAGTGGTTTTCCTTATGGTAGAGCTCAACATGTAAGACGCATGCGTTCTAGCATCGTTAGTGTTATACACTATCTTTCCATGCGGTATTTTATATATCATGTCATGCGACCAAGGACGGCAGTTATTTTTCAGGTAGCGCCAATTGTCCCGTTTTATTGCAAAAGTGAAACGTTACTGTGGCTGCATAGCTTTTAGAATTACACACAGGTCGGTTCAACAAATATCATCTGCTGTTTTCAATCTACAATAGTTAGGCGAGTTCATACTACGTACGTAAGTAGGCCTTAAGTACGCCCAAGGTCTACTTGGAATGTGAACGGGGTTTATTTTAGTTCAAGTACCTTACTTTGTAACCTTAGAAACGGCGTACTTTCAAAGGAGCCGAAGTGTGCTCTTAAGTCTAGTTTTGCTGTTCTCGAATGCGTTCTTAGGCACTATCAAAACACGCGAAAGCGATAACACGTCAATCAACTAAACGGCGGGAAAAGCTAGTGCACGCAAACCTTGGCGAAGCAAAAAGCATGGATTACAACGCAAGCCGGCCTCGCTTCTTCGCTCAGCAACAATACCGATTAGAGGACGACGATTCCGTGGACTTAAGCCTCATGTAAGTGCAGTTTCATTTATTTATTAAACCAGTTAAAGACTTTTGAACAAATGTTCTGTTTTACTCTTAATAAAATCTTAATAGCCATGTTTTCATAAGCATGCTTTCTGTTCGATAGCAACAACTTAAACCAAAGATTTGCCGGAGCAGTACCCGTAACGATTAACCAGCCACAAACGCCTTTCCGCAGTGGACAACTCTTTCATTTCCCACCACACAGCCAGACCTTTTACCGTCCTGCTGCATTTCAACCGAGCGACAGTCCACCACAAAGCAACAACAGCTCCCTAGTATCGCGAACCCCATCACCAGGGCCTGAGACTTCATCCGCTAACTCAAGCCGGGTCAGTAAAACAAGTTCCGAAGGCAAAAAGAAGACCAAATTAAAGGCGTCTGACTGGACAGAAGACGAAACTCGTGAGATGCTGGCAGTATGGGGGCCACGGTACAGCAAGCTACGCAGTGCGTCCAACAAAGAAAGGATTAAGATATGGAATGAAATTTTTATCGCATACAAGGAAAGCTGTCCTGACAGCGAAAGAACTTTGCCGCAGGTAAAGAAACGCCAGCAAAATCTCGAGTACGAGTATAAGCTTTTAAAGCAACGCTCTCAGTCGACCGGCGAAGCGGGGTTTAAGAAAATCAAAGAGGGGTTTCCATACTTCGACTTTTTCGATGACGTGATGGGTCATCGCGATAGCGTTGACCCATGCAAAATGGCACTCGAAGGCTCTTCCACGTTTGCCTTCGAAGAAGGCAGCAGCACATCACTCTCTCCACAAGGAAGCGTGGCCGACACAGAAAACATGGAAAATGAATTCGAAACTGCGACGCCCAATGAAGGAGTGAAACGAAAGGCAACTGATAAGCCAGCGAAATCTGGCAGCAAAGGAAAGAAGAGACGTGATGAGCAAACAGCGACGTCTGAGTGGCAGACAAGTTTTCTACAACTTATGGAACGAAGCATAGAGCAAGATAACATACGATTTGAACGTTCCACAGAAATGCTTCGGGAATCACAGAGGAATCAGTTGGAACAAACAAATGCAATTCTCGCAGGGTTTAAGGACATTTTCAAAGATTTGGTGTCAAAGTAAATCAGTGCACATATTTGATGTTCTAAAAAGGAGACAGTTGTATTAATTCTAATTATATATATATTTGTTACTGTTCTGCTGTTTTGTTGTTGCCTGTATCGGCAAGTTTATATGTTTATATGACATTTTGGTGCTACACATAGCATTCGTTAACAAATAAAACCTGCAGTTGGAAAATGTAGTGTTACAAGTTATCCCGCACAAAGTCTTTTAAAGCATCTCTCACATCGTTGCCAGTTTCAAATAGAAGTCTGCCTTCATCTTCATCGTCTGAGTCATCATCGGAGTCGCAGCCATCATCATATAGATCACCTCTCTCAATGCAAATGTTATGCAAAACACATGACGCAACAACAGTTTTCGTAAGGGTTGTCGTTTTCTGCTCAATTTTTTTCATAACAATTCGCCACCGTGATTTTAACATGCCAAATGCACGCTCGACTACGCATCGTAGGGCACTGAATTTTTTGTTGAATTTTTTTTGTTCAGGAGTTAAGTGCCCCCTGTCTGAGTAAGGTTTCATGAGCCAGCTGGTAAGGGGATATGCACTGTCTCCAGCGAGAAGAGGGCCGATTTCTACTCCATTTATATTCCTCGTCGGGCCAGCAAGAATTTGCTCATTTTGTGCCAAATCGTATAGTCCACTTAGTCTAAGGACGCGAGCATCGTGTATGCTGCCTGGATAACCAACGGTAGCATGGATGAATTTCAGGTTAGAATCAACTATAGCTTGAAGGTTCACACTATAATGCTGCTTACGATTATAGTAATCCTCGTGATTTCGTGGTGGAGCATTTATCTCTATGTGGCAACCATCTATGGCTCCGACAATTTGAGGTATGCCATACATCTCTTCGAACTCGTCAACCTTTTCTGTAATTTCCTGCCTTGTCAAGGGAAATTTTATGAATTGATCCTTCCTACGAAGAAGAGCGCGCTCGAATTCACTACAAATGCATTTCGCTGTTGACTTTCCGTATCCAAATTGTAACCCACAGCTTCTATAACTGTTGCCGGTTGCAAGTCGCCATAATGCTAAACCAACTCTTTCTTCTACACTAATTGGCACTCGCATCCGCGTGTGTTGTTTTTGTATATCTGCTCTTATTAGGTCACATAGGTATTCAAATGTTGCGTGAGTGATACGAAAATGTTCCTTCCAAAGAAAATGCAGTGCTGGATTAGCTATAAGAAGGCGAAACCAGTTCTGTGGTCTAGGCCAAACCCAAGCTCTTCTTTTCAGTTGTGGTCTTTGTTGTTGTGAGTGCCCTGCCATATAAATAAGCAACATCCGACGGTTTCGCCGGCTAATTCTAAAGGCTTCCTCCATTAAAGCGAAGCAATACATTTGTTGAAACATGAAAGACCGCTGTCGCAAAAGTAGGAAAGCAAAAATCAAAATAAGGGACGCTATTCGAACGTTTCGAGGTCGCGGCATAATGAAGCTTTGAGTGTCTTGACTACATTTGCTTTGGCGTGTTTTACCGCGTAGTTTGATTGACAAGCGATTCCGCAAGTAGCATACTTTGCAATTTAGTATGAACGCTTATCTTTAAAAGTTAGCACCGCCAGTCTCAAGTTCACTTGAGTTTTTATCGTACTTAAGGCCTACTTGGGCCCTAGTATGAACTTACCTAGTGTGCTTGTCAGGGTTCAAATGTATTGCTTCTCCTTAGCGGCTTGTTTATTTCTTGCCTTAATTGTGTCTGTAAGAGAGACCAAAACGTTCCCAAGTTAGTGGCTTTAATACTCCGCAAATTGTAAATTTGTAACAAAAGAAACCAGGAAAATGCTCAAATATTGCTGCAGACGCCATGGCACCTAATGAAAGTGCAAATTAATTTAATCAGTCTTTGAGGAGACTCATTCATATCGGCCAAGTAGCACTGTTTATCTTCAATACTTTTCGTTGAAATGCTTCTCAGCCATCAATATCGTTGTGAGTTAATTTTGAATTGTTTTATTGTTAACAACAAAGGTGGCAACAGAAAAAGAAAGTGATATTTCGTGACTATCTGATAATTAAATTAGTTCTTGTTCATCCATAAAAATTTGCATTTTTAGTAAAACATCGTTTGTTCCGTTTCTTCATCACTACATAAGATATTTAACTTTCTTTCATTTATCTCCAAAAAACAAGGACATCTTCCGTATGTTTTGGAGAAAACAAGGGTTTCATATTATATGCCTTTGCGAGGAAAACAAAAGTATCAAGTTACAAAGTTGGCGTGAAGAGCTAAATTGTCACGTTTGCTGCTTCAGTGTATTATTGAATTTAAAATGAACGAAATCAACGTAAAACACCAGTAGTAATTAATTTGTGCATAATTTTCGGACCTTGAATGAAAATACAACCTTGAAACATACACACTGCAAAGGGAAAAAGCCGTAGCAGACTACCAAGGTAGACACAAACCGGAAGTGAACCAAGCAGGGGTGAGTACTTATGGGACTACTGTACCAGAGCTATCAATTGCGCTCTGCACTATCTGAGATTGTCTCGCTAGTTTTTTCTCAGAGGAAAATGGAGTTGACCATAATGATAAAAGTAGCCGTAAGTACAGTTTTGCTTTGTAGTTATTTTCAGCTCGTTTTGTTTTGTATTCTATCACATTGTAGGAGATACTTTAGTCAAATTAGACTTACTGTCGTCAGAAGAAAACACAAGCCGCTGCTGATAAAAAATTGTTTTCCGCATATTTTCCACAAGCCAACCATTTTAAGCTTACTATTGAAATTCATTTCTGTGATAACATATCTTTAGTTCTTTTTATTTCATAGTTTTACTGCATTCTTCAATTTGAGATAAAGTATTCATTTTAGTTATTTACCCGCCTTGAAAAAAACATGTCTCGCCCAAGTCCTCTTCCATGAAACCTTAGTCGATTGCAAACAATGACTAGATTAATGTTCAGGGAAGAGAATTTTCTTTAGATGGTACCTACGTCTATATTAATACATGATTTATGAATAAAAATCACTTTTGTCACCTTGTGTGTATTTTTTTTGTTTGTTTTTGTTTCTATGATGATTTTGGCTGCATATCAAATACTCTCTTGAGATACCTCCCTTTAAGGGAAACTCAGAATGTTTTATGGCAAGTCTGACTGGTTCTCTCACTTTTGTTTACTTGCTAATATCAAACACATGATCATTTGTAAAAAAGAGAATTAACTTACTTATTCCTTAGTAAGACCAGCTGTAAAGTTTAACCCTTTTTTTATAGGAACAATGTTTAAAGCCTGAGAAGCCCTGGGAAGATCAAAAGTAAACATCTATAAAAATTTAGTGTCCTTAAGTCCCTTAACATATTTTTATAGTGATTACATATCCAATGACATCTTAATTTTAGCCTCTTTTAAACACTCAGTTAAATGGAGTACAGTGGGAAAAAGAGAGAGTAAAAAAGGGGGGAGAAGTGCCATGAGAGTAAATCAAAGAACAACCATAACAAAAAGTCATTTCAATATACCAGGATCTGGTGTACCCTTTGGTTAGTCAGTTTTGACAGGTTTTGTCAATACTTAAGTGTTTTTGATGCAGATGAGAAATACAATATCATGTGGCGGCAGTCACTATAAAATGGGGTCGATGGGCTGATAAAACTCCTAGTGTTTGTCACGTGTGCCATTTTCTTTTCGGTTTTTGCACCTTTCTTTGCTTTACCTTTCTTTGCTTCTTTTTATATTAATGGATGCTGATATTACTGGAATCAGTCTACGAAGCTACATTTCAACTTGTTTATGGCTTAAACAAGACATAAAGTGTTATTTAAGCCTATTATACAGTCAATTAACCGCTCAAATTTTATTTGTTAAACTTTATAAATGTATCTTGCACAGAGGTAATAAAGATGAGGTGATGACATGGGGAAGAAGAGTAATTAGAATCCTTATTGGAAAGAAGTTCATAGGTGTTTTATTTTTTCGCCAACTTTGTGGTTGCTCTACTACTCCGTTAGGCTCCATTACCAGCCGCTGTTCACAAAGGAAGCTTGCACTTTTCCCTGAAGCCATAGCTGAGCATGTGAGGATTCGATTCTTTTGTAGTCTTAGCCAATTAGATAACTGCCATTAGATTCTTGTCAAGTATAAATTATCTTGTGAGATTTTTGGTGAATGAATAGCCTGCAGAGCAGGCGAGACTTTTTCGAGTGAGCGCTCACATCGTAAAAAGTTTAGCTGCCATCTTGAATTTTTCATGCAGTGGAAAACTGGAGAGAGAAAGAAAGTTCTACCAAGGGAGTGAATGATAGGCAAGAGGAAGGTCAATGAAATGTAGAACTGATAAATGTTGCATACAAGAGAACTTTAGAGATGTATAAGATCAAAGATTTAAAAATTTACCACCAAAAGCACTATAAAAGTTGGTTTATGGATGAGATGTTCTTTAATCAGCCAACAGAGAAAATTTTAACCACACCAGAACATCACATAACAAACACAGTTAATAAAGAGAAACCTTAAAGTGTTACTGAAACGAAATTTTCATATGTAAGATTTTTGCTTAGTAATAAAATTTCAACTTTACTTGGAAACACTTCAGACTTTTTTTTGCATACGGTAAGCGAAAACTGCTTTTTCAGCCGTTCGAAGTTGGCTGGTCAAGCCCAGAATTGGCGGTCATCTTGGCACGGCCAAAACAGCCTAGTAACCTTACTAGTTGTATTACTCTCATGCCGAGCTGAAAATTTAGAGTGATTATGGGAGAAGAGAATACTCTTCGAAGCCCTCCCAAAAGCATCTTAAGGACATTTCAAAGCTCTGAAAATAAATAAAATAAAATAAATATACATTTATATAGCGCCATTTTCCACTAATTGTCCATGGCGCTTTACAATACTTTAAAATTAAAATCCTAATTCTTTAAAAACCTAAAATCCTAAATCCTAAAAGTTAAAATCCTAAGAATTAAATACGCTATATAATACAATTAGGCTACAAATAAAAAGTAAAAACTACAAATCAAATGCACGCTTAAAAAGATAAGTCTTAAGATTAGCCTTAAAAACTGCCTCTGATGATGAAAGTCTGATCTGGAGGGGTAGTTTATTCCAGAGCCTTGGTGCCGCCACGGAAAAAGCCCTTTCACCATACGTTTTAAGATTTGCTCTAGGCTCATCAAGCAACCTGTTGTTTGAAGATCGTAGTGTCCGACCAGAAATGTTAAATCGCAGTAGGTCTCTAATGTAATCAGGGGCCAGTCCATTCAGAGCTTTGTAAGTTAACAACAATATTTTGAAAATAATCCTAAAATGAACTGGCAACCAATGTAAGCTCCTTAGTATTGGTGTGATGTGTTCCTGCCTTCTAGTCAAGGTAACAAGGCGAGCTGCTGAGTTCTGTACAAGCTGAAGTCTATTAATCAGATACTTTGGGAGACCGTACAGTAGGGCGTTACAATAGTCCAAACGCGATGTTATGTAAGCGTGAACAATGGTCTCAGTAGTACTCTGGGATAGGTATCGCCTAATTTTAGCTATACTACGAATGCGGAAAAATGCGCTCTTGCAGGTTATTTTAACGTGTTCTTTGAAATCCAAACATTGATCGAATGCAACTCCTAAATTCCTGGCCTGTTTACTAGACTTGATTACTTCATCACCAACTCGTATATAGTCGAGGGGTGGTCGTGGACGATATTTAGAACTAATAACCAAAAGTTCAGTCTTATCCCGATTTAACTTAAGTTTGTTGCGCAGCATCCAGTCCCCAATGTCCTTAACACATAATTCTACTGCCATCTTTGAGCTTGATAGATGATTAAGGCAATTGGACGTAAACGACAAGTACAACTGTGTGTCATCTGCATAGAGATGAAACGGTATGCTATGCTTTCTGGCTATGTCACCCAGCGGACTTGTATAAAGGGAATACAACAAGGGTCCCAGTACAGAACCCTGTGGTACCCCGTAGGGTAAATTCTTCTTTGACGATTCAATTCCATTGACAGAAACAAACTGTTCGCGTGAGTGAAGATACGAATGAAACCAATTAAGAGCAGTGTTCCTAATACCAAAGCGATTCTGTAGTCTAGATAACAAAATCGAATGATCGACAGTATCAAACGCAGCCGATAAATCGAGCAATAGTAATATAACCGATCTGTTATTGTCAATAGCCTTCAAAATATCATTTTGAACTCTCACAAGCGCAGTCTCTGTACTGTGATGAGATTTATATGCCGACTGAAATTCTTCTAATAAGCCTTCATTATCATTAAGGTGGTCCATTAATTGTGCTGCAACTGCTTTCTCCGTAACTTTGGATAGAAAATATAAATTCGAGACAGGACGAAAGTTCGAAAATAGTTCATGATCAGCTCCACTCTTTTTCAACAACGGCTTCAACATGGCAACCTTGAATCTATCAGGTACTTGGCCACTTGTAAGAGACAAGTTAACTATACGAGTGATCATTGGAAGCAGATAATGACGGCACCCTTTGAACACTGAGGATGGAATTGGATCAAGTGTACAGGACTTTGAAGACAGGTGATTCACAAAACCAGATACGACCTCCTCAGTGACCAGTTTAAATTCACTTAGCAGCTGACCAGCTAGACAGCTTTCAGACTCAGCATTGCATGAAGTAACTTGACCGTCATTCAGAGTTCCATCAACTTTGTCAAGATCATTGCGGATTTTAACAATTTTGTCACTAAAATATTCAACGAATGATTCGGACAGAGAACAGTTATTAGGCCCAGATGGATAACGCTGGACTGGATTGGAGTGCAGAAGCTTCTCTATTGTCTTAAAAAGAAGTCCAGAGTTCCCTGAGTTTTCCTGGATCACTGATGAATAAAATGTGTGCTTCGCGGAGGCAATCATGTCATTAACAACACTGTTCTGAAACACATACCGTTCTCTATCTGCAGGTAATCTTGTACGTCGCCAGTTACGTTCGAGCTTCCTCCTTATGTTCTTTTGAACACTAATGTCAGTTGAATACCAAGGCGCACAAGGACGAAGAACTACCTCACGGGTCCTTTCGGGGGCATAAACATCAAGGGTGGACTTCAAGACCCGATGATAGGAATCAACTAACGAATCCAAATCACGCTGTGATTCGTCAAACAAGGACGAATTCATGATAGTGTCATTGAATTCAGCATAATCAATCGAACGCAGCTTCCGGTGGCGAATAGTTCTTGTTGGAAATTGTGGTTTGTGCAATAATAAATGCATAAAAATAGCATAATGATCAGAAATCAAAGGGTCATGAACCATAACATTGTCTATAAGTTTACACTGATTTCTAGTAATGATTAAATCCAAGATATGACCACTTGTGTGAGTCGGCGTAGTCACCCATTGTTTCAGATCGAAAGATGCTATTAGGTCACAAAAATGCAATGCGTTGACATCACGCGAAGAATCCACATGTAGATTAAAATCACCGACAATTAAAAGCTCGCCTGATGCTGCGGCCAATTCCTCAAGCAGGAGAGAAAATTCATGATAAAATGTTGACAAAGGCAGACAATAACAGTAGCCTTAGACATGAAGAGGTGGAGAGTCAATTCTGGGGCTTTTCAGTTTATTTAATTGGATATTTCCAGGATATTTTATGTAAGCAAGCAAACGAGTGCGAGTTCTTAAATTGCAAAATGATCAGGACACTTGGTCAAATGGCCAGCACTCAATTAAACAATATCTACACTCATAAAGTAAAAAAGACATGAAAACAAGAGAAACCGGCTTTTGAAAATATGCGGAATGCTGCTGCATGAATCGTAGCAACAACGCTTCAAGTTTTCGAGTCGCTTCGCTTCGAGGAAACCAGACGCTTTGTGAGTTTCACCATGGACGAGATTGTACTATGTGCAGTGACCTTTAGTCCAGTTGCATCTGCTACATCCTACAAGTTTTCACAACAGCAACAATTTAAGAAACCCTCTTCTTTTATACGGAAGGAGCGAATTTAAAACTATGAAGGGATAAACTAAGCTGCCATGCCCCTACAGGTGTGTTTTCAGGAAACGAGAGAAAGCATGACAATGTCGCCGGCCAAAGGTCATATATGCAAATTAGTTCAAATTCTGTTAAATAAACCTTCAAAAGGAGTGTAAACTAGTGATGTGTTAATGAATTGTTTTGAACTTGGATACTATTAAATGAAGATCATAGACATAAGTATGCACTAAAGAATTCAAAGTAATCCATTGGCCATGCAATATTGCAATTGGGGAATACGTGTAAAAGAGAAGCAAAATTCCTGCTTCATTTACGTATGCGGCAATAAAGCAAACCCTGCTGTGGATCACAATTTTCAAAGATACTCGTGCGTGAGCCCGTCATGGTTGGACGTGGTTTCTGAGCGGAGCTTAAGTTTCCTTCTTTTATAATATTTCCTTGGTATTTTCGACCTTAATCACATCTTGGAGTGATGCTATGTAGTGCCAATTTCAATGAAGAAGACTAGTGGGAAACATAAAAGAGGAGAAAGAGGTTCATTGGAAGAAGAAGATAACGTTTCGAAACGATGCAATATGGCGGATAGTGTCGGCGAAATACCAACTGCTGCAGCCACTCAGCCCGAACCAAACCTAATTGACATCAAGGAGATGCTAGTTGAAATACAAACTACAGTTGCAACGATACTCAGGGAAAATCAAGAACTGAAGCAAGAAATTCTAGAGCTGAAATCCGCCCTAAATGCCAACCAAAGGGAAACGGAGAAGCTTAAAACGAAACTTACCAAAGCCGAGAAAGCAAATGACACGTTGAGGAACGAGCTTAACCACACAAGAATGAAACTAAAAGATCATATTGAAGAAATGAATAACTTAGAAGAAAAATATGACGACCTGGAGCAATATTCTCGTAAGAATTCGTTGGAAATTTTGGGCGTACCTGAAGGCGCGTACACATCAACCGACGAAGTTGTTATCCGTATTGGAGAAGCCATAAACGTCGATATCAAACCGGAAGATATAGAAATATCACACAAACTGAAAAGAAAAACCACTAAACCCGTAATTGTCAAATTCGTGAGCCACAAAGTAAAATCTCTTCTCTACAAAGCGAGAACCAAGCTTAAAAACGTGAAAATCTCTGACCTATTTCCAAGCTATGCTTTCGCGTCTCGAGAAGACCAGCGTATATTCATCAACGAGAATCTTACGAATTATCGAAGAGAGCTTTTCTGGAAAGTAAACAAGATGAAGAAAGATAACATGATTACCAGCACTTGGACAATGGATGGAAAAATATTCGTAAAGACATCGCCGAGCGGAGCACCGGTAAGGATTTATTGCGTAGAGGACTTAGACGATCTCTAAACTGTGTTAATATCAAAGGACTGCTAAATAAAAGAAGGGACTACGGACTGGATTGCTAAGCGAAGGAACTCCTAAAATAGGTCTGTTTTTTAAATTCATTATTGGTAATTTTTTTGTTTTGTTTTGTTTTGTTTTGTTTTGTTTTGGTGCTTACAATTGTTAATACGAGGGGGAATGCGAACCAAATTTTTTATTCCAAAAATCTATCCTTAAATGCATAAATTACACCTACACAAATGTTCGGTAATTTCATTGAATGTGAGAGGTCTCAGAGATACGGTTAAGAGAAGGAGCATTTTTACGTATTTGAAAGATCAGGAGGCCAATTTTTATTTTCTGCAAGAAACGTTTTCCAAAGTAAGCGACGAAGCCGTTTGGAGAAATGAATGGGGAGGTGAAATTTACTTTTCTCACGGGACTTCTCATAGCAAAGGTGTTTGTATCTTGATTAATCGAACGGTAAAAGAAAAAGTGACCTTCACATCCAGTGACGCAGACGGTAGAATAATCTTAATCAACCTCACTTACAACGGTCTAAAATTGTCATTTTGTAATATATACGCGCCCAACGACCACACACAACAAGTAAGTTTCATTCAAGAACTAAATTGTCTCTTAATTGACAAATCGGAAATTACAACTCTTATAGTAGGAGGTGATTGGAATTGTACGCTATCTAAAAAAGACAAAAAAGGTGGTTCTCCTTGGAGGCCAACAGCATGTAGGAATTTGGTAAATATCACCATGGATACCCTTGACCTTGTCGACATACAAAGAACTCGTTATCCGAATGTTAACAAGTTCTCTTACAGGTCTAAAACGTTAGGCGTGAAATCAAGGATAGACTTCTTTTTAATATCCAAGCACTTGACAAAATTTGTTAAAAAAAAGTGGACATCCAAACCTCAATAGCACCAGATCACAACACGATATTATTATCATTGTCGTGGCCGAACGAGAATCCTCGAGGACCGGGTTTTTGGAAATTCAATAATTCTCTATTAGAGGACAAGGAATACACAACCAAAATTCTAGAATTATATCCTCAGCTTCGCGAAAAATATAATTATGTAAATGACCAACAGCTGTTTTGGGAACTGATTAAAATGGAAATAAGAAGCACAACCATTTCGTTCTCTAAAGGAAAAGCACAGGCGATTCGTAAGCATGAAGTGGAGATCAAACAACAACTTGATGAGCTGGATAAAATAATCTGCAATAGCCAGAACCTTGATAACATTGACGGAATTCTTAAACAATATGATGACCTCAAAAAAGAACTCCAACATCAATATAATAATAAAGGTAAATCTGCAATCTTCAGATCTAAATGCCGCTGGGTAGAAGAGGGCGAAAAAGCCACAAAATACTTTTTTAATTTAGAAAAAAGGAACTATAATAGAAAAACTATCAACGAAATTAAATTGGAAAATGATGAAACAACTACTGATGAAACACAAATTCTATCAATGATCCGAATATATTATAGTAATTTGTATAATTCTCAAACAACAGATGCACAGGATAGCTTTGAAATGTTTACCGAAAGCATGGAAATTCCTAAACTAGACGATGCACAAAGAGATGCTTTAGACGGTCCTTTGACTTACGGAGAATGTAAAAAATCATTGGAGACTTTTGAAAACGGAAAATCACCAGGCGAGGATGGTTTTACCGTAGAATTTTATAAGCATTTCTTTGATCTTGTAGGAGCAGATCTATTAGCAAGCCTGAATGGAGCATACGAGCATGGGAGGTTATCGGTCTCTCAGCGTAGAGGCATAATTACGCTTTTACCGAAAGACGACGCTGAATTATTGCTTTTACAGAATTGGCGACCAATCACTTTACTTAATGTGGATTATAAAATTGCATCAAAAGCCATCGCAAGGCGAATTGAGCCAATGCTCTCAAAACTCGTACATCCGGACCAAACGGGCTTCATAAAAGGAAGATATATTGGAGAAAATGTAAGATTAATAAGTGATATTATGGAGCAAACTCAGGTGAACAACACTCCAGGTATATTAATATCAGTTGATTTTAAAAAAGCTTTTGACTCACTGGAATGGTCTTGTATTCAAAGTGCTCTCAAAAAATTCAATTTCGGTGATAGCTTAAGAAAATGGATCGAGATCTTCTACATGGACATAGAAAGCGCAGCTTTGAACAACGGTTTTGCAACGGACTGGTTTAAACCCTCTAGAGGAGTTAGACAAGGATGCCCACTCTCGCCATATCTGTTTATCCTGACAGCAGAAATACTATCAAACAAAATAAGACAAAACCCAACCATAAAAGGAATCAGAATTTTTGGCTCAGAGATCAAACTAAGCCAATTTGCAGACGATACCAACTTATTTTGTGCTGATGTGGCTTCTGCTGAACAAGCCCTGAAAACTATGAGTGCTTTTGGGAATTTCTCTGGATTAGTGCTCAACGTAGAGAAAACAAAAGCATTCTGGTTAGGGAAATGGTTGAATAATAGAACCAAACCACTAGGGATGAAATGGATGAATACTCCCACAAAATTACTAGGAATCTATATTTCCTATGACGAAAAAGGTAATAACCAGATGAACTTTAATTTGAAAGTACAAAAACTGCAGACAAATTTAGACATTTGGAAATCGAGAGGATTAACACTCTATGGAAAAGTACTGATAATTAAATCTTTGGGGTTATCTAACTTAATATACTCAATTTCAAATGTTAACGTCCCTAAGGAAATAGTGTCAATGGTAAAAGATAAAATGTTTCGTTTCCTTTGGAAAAATAAGAAGGACAAAATAAAACGGACTAGTATGTACCAAGACCTTTCCTCGGGAGGCTTACGGATGGTTGACATCGAACTTACGATAAAATCGCTCAGACTTGCATGGATCAAAAGACTTCTCTTTAGAGATAACTGCGATTGGAAAGTAGTACCGGACTATTTTTTTAACAAACACGGAGGTCTCAATTTCCTGCTTCGATGTAACTACGATGTCAAATATTTAAGGCACATTCCAACATTCTACAGAGACATACTTATTGCATTTGATGAAATCAAGACTCTGTACAATTATGATCAAGGAACCGAAACCATTCTCTTTAATAACAAAGAAATCTTAGTTGATGGAAAACCGCTATTTATAAGGGAATGGTTTGTCAAGGGTATCCACACGATCCAACAGCTTTTTAATGAAAACGGTCAATACCTAACTTTTCAAGAATTTCATGCTAAATATCATTGTAACACAAATTTTCTCCAGTTCTATCAAATCTTGAGTGCAATTCCTGTGAGCTTGAAGAACAGAGCGCGAGTCCTAGGGCAAAACTCGATCTTTAATTATAGAGAAAACTGGAAATCTTTTTTACTGAACGAAACTAATCAAATCAATTTTGAAACGTATAAGGCAAGAGACTATTACCGCCTACTTCTTGTTAAGAAACACCAATCACCTCATACTGGCCCGGAAAGATGGAAAAGAGATATTTCAATAGACACAGAGAATTGGACAGATGTCTTTAAAATGGCTTCAAAAACATGCAAAGAAAATAAGTTGAAAGAATTTCAATTCAAACTTATCCATAGGATTGTCATTACAAAGAAAGAACTCTTCAGATATGGGATAAATACAGACAGTGACTGCATCTACTGTGGTGAGCCAGACTCTATAAATCACACCTTTATCGACTGCGAATTTACAAAAACCTTCACATGCAAAGTCATCAATTGGTTTAACACTCAGAATGGTTCAAACTTTAAGCCAGATACAAAAGAAACGCTTTTCGCCACCTTTAAACATCCAACATATATGGAGCTAGTGAGAAAATTCAATTACACCCTCCTTTTTATGAATTTCTATGTGTATATAAGTAAACTAAACAACAGTTCGCTTGTACTACCCGAATTTATTGCTAGAATCAACTATAAATACAAAGTTGAAAATTTGTAAATTAACACCGAAAAAGTACTCGTAACGTAACAATGCTCGTCACAAACTTTATAGACTAAGTTACTTTTAATTGTATTAAATCAAGATTAGAAATCGTTCCTCCTCCCCCTTCCCCGCGCTACGAGTTGTTTGTTTGCTTTTTTGCTTATTTTGTAATTTTAAGTTTTCCTTTCCTTTTATTGTTTTTTTCTTTCTCTTTTTATTTCTGTTTCTTGCTCTTTATCCTGTTTAATTTAATTGTAGCTAATGTGTGCTGTCAGAATTAATTAATTATTTTATGTTATTCGTTTTCCTAATGTAAGTAACACCTGATGTAAATAAATAATGTACATTGTAGTATCGGAGTAAAAAAAAAAAAAAAAAAAAAGATACTCTTTGTCTACCACAACAACTCTCACTTATAAGTATCATAAAAAGATGCTCTCTCTGTGCAAAGAAGTACTCGACTCAAAGCTTGTGGGCCGTTAATAACTTCATGATTGTGCGGATGGCTGATGCGCTTACTGCTTAATGCAGTAAAGTTGCCAAGGATATACTCAAACCTTGTTAATAGACCTTAGATAAACATGAGAATCCAAATTTCAGAACCAGGCTGAAACCAGATGGCGATATATCGTGTTTAGGCTTCAGGACATGATATAAAAGTTGCCACACTCGTCTTTGAAGTCTCCAATCAAGTACTCAAGATGTTTGAAAAGTATACTGAGCTGTTCAAATCCATAGCATTCATTTTGGTGAATCTACACTCTTTGGCGCCCTCCAACATTCATGATATGTATTTCCTGTCAAGGCTAGACAGAAATTACAAGGTAGAAAACTAGTAGGTATTGACAATATGAAGAATAAACTTGAATAAATCTAGTGAAAACAAGAGAGAACCTATAGCACTTCCTGCGTGGATACAACCTGTCATGTTACAAGGTCCTTAAACTCGGTTCCAGAGACTGGACACAGTTTTGCTCTAAAAAGTCGATTTCGGGAGCTAAAAAAAGCACTTTCCGTTAGGATTTGACAGAAATGAAGTTCACCATTATTTTAAGCATGTTTGAAACTCTAGATTGGGCTAATAAAAGAGAGTACAAAAATTTCGTTTCAGTAGCACTTCAACATCAAGCTCAAGATACAAAACACTCAGTTAAATAGATGTGTTAAAAAGGTGACACTAGTCTCTGGTGAGGCTAGACAGAATTGAAATTTTAAGTTGAAGTTTTAAGTTATGTATAATTAAAACAGCATATCAAATTATTCTACATGTATAAATGCAGTCTTAGTGGAAAAGTAAAGAACTTTGTCACGCAATATGTTTTTCAAAACAGTTGTTTACCAAATGTCGCTTAAATTTCATTTTTTAGTGAAGGAATATATCAACAAAGACACACACTTTGTTTCTGACACAGACAAAGCATATGTCTTTTACAAACTACAGTGTAGTTTGTAAATGATAAAAATTCATTTTATTCCTTAATTTTTTTTGTTTGTCACAGATTTCATGCGTAAAACACGCATTGTTTAGTCATTCTATAATAACCAAAAGAAATCTTGGCTACCGCTCCATGGCCCCAGCACTCCTTGCTGTCCATAGTTACATGTGTGTCAAGACAAATGGCTTCCCTCCATTTCTTCTTGGGGAGGAATACAGATTGCACTCAAAAAAGTGGCAGAAATCAAGCCTAGAGCTCTATGTTACATGTACCTTAATGATGAAAAAAAAAATTGGTAGAAAAAGAACAACATCTGTGAACAGACTACTAAAAAAAACATAGCCTCAAGATCAAAAACAACTCACAAATAAAATTCCATGGAAATTATTTATTAACAGTAAATATCATCTGTTATAACAGATTAAATAATTATTAAAAATTATTATTGTTTGTGTATCTTCAAAACATCAAGAATAATTTTCTACTTAAATCTCTGAATGGGGATACACACAAAAGTGCTTGAAATAAATAGGACATTCAAAAAAATAGTGTAGTTCAAGAATAATATTGACAAACATTAAGACTACAACTTTCTGGTCTAGTTGCCTAAGTGTTTGTTAAGGAGTATATTTATTTCAATCAATGAATCAAAGAACTTGTATTGACTTTAACTACAGTAGAACATCCATTCAAAAGATTTTGGATGATAATAAAATAACCCCTGAGTACACAAGTTCCCTACCTGAGAATTAAATTTAAGACACATATACTGGTACTTCAGTAAAATGCCTCAAAGATAAAAGGAGAATACTGGTTTCTACAAACTTTATATTTCATTCTTACAGAGTCAGACAACAGTGAGCAAGTACATGTACCAAGAATCGTCAATTTCTGTAAGCAGTCCTTTGTAACGTAACTTATAACAAGGAGCCTAAAACTGTGACCTTAACTGTGACGTTAATAAACTGAAATTTTTTTTGCATGGACCATCTAATCAATAGCTAAACATAGTAGTACATAGCTTGCAACAAGAACCTTCAGGCACTGAACTTTCCTACACTAATAACCATCTTTTTGCTTGAAAGACATGTAGCACAGTGACACCTTTGAAAAGTAATGATACAAACTACATGATTAAGCAGTTAGCAATTTTAATACAACTATAATTTTACAATTTCTGCTGTAGTAGTACAATGTAACTTTTATAATGATATATCCCCTTACATAATTGTATTATTAGTGTATCACATTAATAAGCACTTAATGACTGGCCCCAAGAGAAACATTGAGGGTCGAGAGAAAACAAAACTCACTGTTTCCCGAGGGGCCAATCATTAAGTGTTTAGTTATACCTCCCAACCCAAAAATAGAAAAAAAACTGTGAAAAATGGTTTGCTTGACGCCTACAGTGGCTGTGCTTGCAGTACAAACGATGGTCCGAGCTATCCCGCTACCAAAACAACACGATAACAGTCTTTTTCTTCGCAGCTAACAAAAAATAAAGACAATAATTAAGCTGCTTAGCCTTAGATTCTATAATGCTTCACTCGAGAATTCTGGGTTTGATTTAATTTGACGAGAAACAGCATATTTTGTTGTAAATGACACAACCATTTTCCTACCTGGTGACAGCGATCAAAGAGCGAATTGGTGAACACGAGCCACCCATTTTTGGCGCAAATTAAAAGCTTGAAGATATAAAATGTTCAAACTTTCTCCACTGTTAATCTGATATGTTTTTGCTATTATAAATTCCTTTTCTTGAATAATGAATGCCTTCTCTAATGAGAAACGTTGTCCTACTTCAATGGCTTTTTGACATCAGGCCGACTGGCACACAAATTTGCCGCCATTTCAAGGTGCATGACCTGATCACGTGTGAGTGAAAAGTTCAAGTTATTGTTTTCTTAGGGAATTAGAGAGTTTTGTTCACCCTATGGAGTTAGTGAGTTTTGACCCATGGCACGTGACACGTTGTCCTCCAATGGAAAATGTATTTGAGTTGGGAGATATAACAAAAATAATTATAACATTACAACAACTAACTCTTTGAGACTTCAGGAAAATGTTAATTTAAAAACAATAAATGTGTAAATAATACATTTTTCACAAGGAAATGTTTAGTAATTATTATGAAGAAGAGCTCCCAAAATCAACTGCCGGTCAACTCTCAGCCGACAGTTGACCTGTCTTTTCAGGACCTGTTCTTCACATTTACCCAATCTTATATTGGTTTTAACATCCAGCACTAATATCTTGCTTTCATAGACTCACTGTTGGATTCAAACAGAGCTGTTCCACATCAAGAGAGTAAGCATTGCTGTTATAATTGTCTTCAATATTTCTATATAACATGCTATTCCAGAAACTTCGCACCATTCAACGAAAATGTCAAAAAGTAGGCTAATATAAATGAATTTTCAGAAATAAGTGAAATCAATAGCCATACAAGGTGAACTGATAATGCCTCTAAATCTCATTTCAAGAATTCAATTAAATATTGTTTGGAACTATTGTACACTGTAGCATATTTTACAAGTAATTACCCATTAGATTTTTCACTATTCTAATACCAAACACTCAGACTATCTTCTTCTTTTACAGATTTGCAGCTGAGTCGTTCAAGTCATAGTTCTGTCCTACAAATTCCATGTATGTGATTCGAATAACTATTTATTCTCTAAGTAAATAGCTCTTTATAACATTGTATAAGGTAACATATACATGCACTAACAAGCTTTTAGCCAGATGGTTGTGTAGACATCCTGTGAAAGGCCAGTTATCAAGCTCCACCAACCTGAGAGGGCCACCATATTCATGTAGGAAAGAAAAGGAAACCCATGAAATGATTTTCTCAAGGTTATCATGATGGCTAGCAGTTCATGGGCACGTATGCATGATGGTGGTGGAAGTGACAGCTGAATCACACAAGCTGGCAACCATACTCCAGCTAAAAGGTTGACAGACACATGCAGCCTTAGTTTTATCGTGTCCCTCTTTGATATTAGACACCCATGTTATAGTCAACTGACACCTGGTGAAACAAGGTATTTGCTGACCAGTATCACGTGACCATATCACGCACTCAAGTTTAGAGCTCATTGAGGTCACAGTTTTTTAAGATGACCACTGACCAACTGTTGGTTTTCAAATGAATTGTGGGTTCATGTCAAGTTAACATCAGGGCGGGTTGTTTGGAAGCCAATTAACACTAACCCAGGATTAAAAGTTAACTGAAGTGTAAATTTATCTTGTATACAAAGATTTTTCTAATCACTTCTTATATTTCGTGTATTTTGAGATTATTCAAACTCAAAACAGAAGGCCAAAGACTATAAACAGAAAATCTCACTGCAAAGATACTAAATTCAAATCAAAATTCCTGCTTAGCTTGGGTTAGCTTAATCAGACTTTAAACAACCCAGCCCAAAAGCTTCACTTTTAGCCTTCGTTACATCTATACATTAAACTTTTTTCTTTATAGATCACAATCATTCTAGACGACATGCCAGATGTAAGTACTTTATAATTATTACAAAAAAATGTCCAGGGTTAACAGAAATTATAGTTCTCCTTGGTTGATGTACATTACATAACAGATAACTTTTAACACAGTTGAACTTCCCATAAGCGACCACCCAAAATGTCAAGCCTAGGTAATCGCTTAAGATAGCTGACACCATCTTAGGTGAAAATTATGCATTATTAGCATATGATAGCTACAGATTTACCCCATGTTTTAAATGTTTTATTCATGAACTTTTCCTAGATCACAGACAACGACCCTATAACATTAATTCATCTAGTCATCAACGCCAACACCATAAGTACACTTATTTTCATAAAGTTTAACAAAAACGTTTATTACTGGCTTTTTATGTTAATTTTATGACTTTCAGCATAATAATTTTAACTACAGCTGTTACAAGGCCCCAAAATAACAAATGTATTCAAACCTATTTTTTTAGACTGCCTTCATGCTGCAAATGCTTTATCACAACATAAGTACAAGTGTCATTTCTAATACTTCATTGGTATAACTACTAACATTTTTACTGTTATTCTAACAAATAAACAACAAAATTTCAGTAAATTTAATATTTTACATTAAGACCCTCAACACTTGCATAGTAAGTACAAAATAAATCTTAACGCATTGATATATTGTTTATTCTTTGCATACAAATAATGACAGGACTTGTCTTTTAGGAAATCTCACCATGAACATCACCAATTACTGGAACTACCAATATACATTACATGGCTGCAAAATCATTTACTGAGTGTAAGAGGAGTAATACACATGATGGATCCATGCCCTCGGATCACAACAACACAGGTAACATGCCCCTACAGTTGATTAAAACACAATTTCAGATTACTTGTGATTTTGAAGCAGTCAGAACAAAAATATATATATATAAATTTGGTTGACTGAAAACTAAAAACATTTTAATTTTTTAGATTCCACCATCAGATGCTCAAACACTTGCACAAGTCACCAATAAATGCAAAAAAGTAGGTACATCAGTCGTTACATAAAAGCTATTTCCCATCAGTTTAGCTGATGCTAAAATGAAATATACATGTACATGTAGTTGACATTAAAATGTAAACATCCTAATACAACATTATAATTTAACTTAACCTAACAGACACAAAACCAAACAAAAAATTAACAAGTTTGTAAAAACACAATATAGCTTTCTGTACAAGGCACAAAATGCCATGAGTAAAAAAAAGAAGAGACAAAAGATGGAATTGACTACCTACATGTGACTTGTTGGATGTTGACTGAAGCATAATGGTGACAGAAACAAAATTTGAAGTCTGTTATCTGCACCATATGCAACCTCTCACGCAAAAATGTACACTAATAGGTATCCGTTCAAACATCTAAAAACCATTTGCTTGCCATTTGCCATCCATTTGTCATCCATTCATGATCAATAGGATGCCATTTGAACAGATTGGGTCATTCATTCAGAAAACTTTCCAGCTGTTCAAATGGCTGCTGCTATCCATTTGAAAAAAACTCTTCACCCATTCAAACAGATGAAGTTATCCATTCAAAAAAAATATTCATTTGTTCAAAAAACTGAGGTTAACCATTCAAATTCAAATGGCTAAGGCTACCTGCTCAAAAAAAAATAGTGATCTGTTCAAATAGCTGAAGTTATCCATTCAAAAAATAGTCATCCATTCAAACAGCTAAGAAATTTTCCAACAAATAAATTGTCTAACAGTATGTAGTAGCCCTGATGACATGACACTATAATGTTACAAGTTCATCAGTATGATGAGAACTCAAAAAAGGAGGTTGCTCCAAAAAGGTTACTTTTTTGTCTTCCCCCATAGCAAGTAAACATTCAACTTTTCCACTCACGAAGTTTCAGCCACTGAAGTACCTGCTATCCTGAACAAATTTATCTCAAATGAGGCAACTTCAGAGACCCCTACTTTGAAAGTGTACTTGGCAGCCAGGCCGTGTTTATGTGACGTCATTCCATCCAACTCACATTGATGGAAAGAAAAAACCTTGCAACTGACTTTGCATCCTTTACAGGGTCAGCAAAATATTCAAAGGCTTGTTGCAAGCCATTTGGACAAAATATCTTACACAAAATGACATCACAAAAATACAGCCTGAAATGTTGGTAACAATGTTGAATTTTGGGCCTCTTTGGAGACAAATTATTAGCATTGACAAAAAATATCCATTCTTTGTAGTGACCTTCTCCTTTAAGTAATCTTCTGTGACTATATGTTTTAACTTAATTCTTTCTTGCATACCAAAATTGAAAACAGACAAAAACTACTCATAATTTAGATAAACAACAATTCAGTAAACCTTAATATAATTTATTACTAATTTGACTCCAGCCACAAAAGGCTTGTTGCTATGTTGAAAAATTATAGAAGTTCAGCAGTTTGCAACACATCACACTGAACTGTGAAAAATGCTCACAATATAACTAATTAAATTGTCATACCAGATTTTCTTACCATGGATCAGCTACATTAAAACTATTATATCTACAAGTTCCCTATGGATTCTTCCTCCTAAGAAAATGCTCAACAGTCCATTATTTCAATCCTACCCATACACCTTACTATGAAACTTGTTCACAGGCTAACATCAGATGGGATGTTTACTCATCTTTAATACAAGCCAGGGCTTCAAATAACGGCCGGTAAACGGACAATGTCCAGTTAAAAATAGATTTTATCTGGTCAAATCCTTAGATGGCCAGACAATTTGTCCAGTCATTTACGCTGGTAAGGAAAAAATTTAGAGCAGTCAAGTTTTAAATATTTAAGGTTCAATATTATTGGCATTTGTTAAAAAGGAGGGGGAAAAGGCGAATACTTAACTACCAGTCCAAGAACTTTTAATAAATGATTCATAATAGTCATAAAATTTCCGGCTATTGTTGCAACTTTTAGCACAGATGTGATACTGATTTTGCTGTACCAGAAGTTCCACTTTTCTTGCGTTGAGATCATTGCTCAAGTACAATAAATGCTTTGAAAATTTACTTGTTTCATATTTAAACATCATATGAAGGAAGAGGAGGCACTTTTATAGTAATAAGATGTAATTGACGTTTGTCCAACCAAAAATGGGATATGTCCAACGTAAAATACACTGTAGGTTTGACCAGACAATTTGACCAGCGCCAGCCGGGAAATTATTTGTAGCCCTGCAATATTTAATTTTAAAACAAAAATAAAGCCTTATGTAAGTTCAACATAAACTTTTTGTAGTATAAGTTCTGAAAATATATTCTTATCCTAGTGTTCTGCTATTTAAAATATTATTTCCATTTCCCAGTGACTTCCTTTTTACTATGAACTCAACAATAAGGCATTCAGTACTACCATAAAACATAGTGCATTTGACAATATTTACTCTTTTTTAGTAGCTATAAATAAATAAATGCAGAATCTTGTATCCATTATATAGGTGAGCAGACAAATTTACCACGATCTTAAAGAACAAATGTTACACTGGCAACAGGTAAATCCATCAATTCATTTGATTTTTCTTCACTAACTATACTTTAAACACTACCTTTTGCTACGCTTTTATGAGATGCTGTTATTGGCTATGACTTAATCCACCTTTCAATTCATTAACAGTCTTTTTACAACTACATGTATAAAAAATTCTCATTTATCAAGTCCCAATAACTACCACCTCCACATTCTACTCCTACATTTTGTACCTAATTACTGACTATTTACTTATTTATTTGTTTTGCACATTCATGTGCAATAATAAAATTCAAGGAATCCATATGCGATGTAATGTAACAAATTACAAAACAGCCGCTAATTTTTCTTTACCACAGTCTTATTCTTTTTGGCTTAGCAATTACAATTTTTATCATGTTTCCATTAATAAATATATGCAAGCTTCTTAAATTACTTCTATATGAAGTATTCCAGTCCTAAAAATTAAGATTGTAACTGAAATAGGATTTTCCTTTCATCAATATTGCACCACCAAACACTTCCAAACAAACATTAATGCAATTATTATTCGTTTTTATATACCAGATTGCTGACAGTGCTGAAACAGATGAGGTAAATTAAAGAGTCCAACGATTACTGTTCATGCAAACCATAACTTTTATAAGTACAGTTGAACCCTGTTAATTAGAACTCACTTACATGTATTTCAAATCCCCCATTATTTTGCATTCAAAACAATTTCCCTTGGATCAACCCTTCAAGCCAACCCTTTGTCATTTCCCCTGAGAGTTTAAAATAAAGGAGTTTAACTTATTATAAAATTTCCAGAGGTGAATATAACAATTGGACAAAATGATTGGTCAAAAACCTTGGCTTATGATACTATATTCACCGCACTGGGTGGTGAATATAACATTTTTGAACCTGATTACTAAGCTTGCCACCTTTACAATCTCAGGAAATACACATGGTCATCTCAGTAAGTAAACATGAACAAAATTTTAATTTTCACTGTATTCGAGAGACATCACTCCAAGTCCAAGATATTTGAAAGAGTGAATCTTTCCAAGAACTCACATTCAAGATATTTAAAAATTGTAAGCACAATGGCTACGTTGATCGCCAGCAGGTAAGATCGATTGACCAAAATTTATTTTTCTTCAAACTAAAGCTACTCATTTTTAACCAATAATGACAACAGTGAATGAAATCAACAATGATAAAACAAAGATATCAGATGAATTTATTTTGCGTAGTGTTTTGCTCGTTTGTTTTACTGCTGAACTTGATGAGTAAATTGATTCACAATCGATGGACATGTAAGCTTAGTATTAAAACTACTGTATACAACTTCATATGTGTACATGCAAACAAACAATTGGGTCTGTGTTTTTATGTGGTAGTCTATCATTCTGTAATCTTTGATGTTCACCTCTGAAAATTATCCCAAAAAAATTATTCAACTTCAACAAATAATATTGTTAAAGATGATTTCCAGTCCATACTGCAGGGTCTCAGCTCCCCACAACCTCATTCTCAAAATCTCTCATCTTACCACCCCCTGAAGCCAACGAACAGAGACCCTGGTTGGGTCTGGTCATGTGTCTCTCAGAATCTGGGAGATGACAATTAAATTATTGAAGGGATGAACAGCCTAGGAGGAATTTTGTCTATACTTAGCGTACAGGAGTGCAAGATGTGTTGTCACCAAAGTAAACCTGGAACGATATGATATTCTGCAGCAATGTCCAGCAGTAATATTCTACAAATGCTGAGGAAAACTTATCCATCATCTGATAGTAGAAATTCAAGTTGCTGAAGTTTATGTAGCTCAGTGATAGATGTTACATCAAAATTTGTAAAAATCTCCTCAAGAAGACAAATGGAGAATTGCACACAGCAGCCGAGGCTGTGTATGGAAGATCTTTAACTCATCTTTGGCTCAGAATGAAGTGCAAGTCTTACGAATGGCGATTAAATAATTATAGAGTTTTAAGGCCTTTTAATTCACCACAGAAAGCCAAAGTCACTTCGATTTTCAGGATTCTGTTTTTCTTTGTGACTACCTTGTAAAAATATTGAGACCTCATTGTAAAAACTGTCGAGACTTTTTCAGCCCCGTCACAGACAGGAGCTGTAGAATTCAAACTGTTCCAAAAGTAGCATTATCGAAATTTGACTGCTAATAAATGTCGAAGGAAATAAATTTTTCTCATCTAATTATTATCTGCAGTGGTAAGTTTTGTCAGTATCGAGACACCTTATCACCTTAAGGATACATGTGTGTTGTTATGTTTAATGAAATGTTATCCCTTTACAGTTCTGCGCGATTTTGGGCGTGATTTTATCAGGATGCTCATGTTTTGTGCTACTAATTTTGTAACAAGAAAAGAACATCGATGTATGCTTTGAGAAAACGCTGTCTTGTTTGTCAAATTCACAGCAAAAAGTAAACATGATACGTCCACGATGAAATTCTGACCTTGTTTCTGAAAAGTGTTAGTGTCTGTCTTCCTTGAGGAAGACAAAGTTACTAGTTCGGCCAATTTCATTTTGTTTACTAGCCAAATTTAAAGTGGCTAGTGGAAATCAGAAACCTACTAGCCAAAACTAAATTTCCACTAGTCTGTGGCTAGTTGGCTACTGTTAGTGTCGAGCCCTTTATATAGTGAATTGTGACCCTGCAGGCCCAACTATTTGATTATAACTGTTTGCAAGCACAGTACATTGCACAAATATCATATTTATCTTCATCCAGCTTTCCTTCAAAGACTGCCATAGTTTTACTTTGAGAAAGCTATCCATTTTCCTAGAGACATTCTTATGTTTTTTGCATCAATTTTG
Source organism: Orbicella franksi (assembly GCF_964199315.1). Taxonomy (NCBI): domain Eukaryota; kingdom Metazoa; phylum Cnidaria; class Anthozoa; order Scleractinia; family Merulinidae; genus Orbicella; species Orbicella franksi. The sequence continues at coordinate 12,069,394 of NC_138158.1, forward strand.
ATCGAGTGCATTCAAAGGAGAAACATCAATTACTACATAATGAAATTGCATCTGCTCAACATCCTCAGTTGAAATATGACTGACTTTCCATAAATCTGGTGGGTAAGACAGCAACACTGAACATCGTGACCGTGTTAAATTGCCTTGAGACAGACTTCATTAACCTTAAGATAAACATTGGAATAGATGTTATTCGAAATTTCAGCCTGAAGACTAAGTACTGTTAAACACCGCAGGTAACTGCAGTCGCAGCTCGATACTTTGAATTTGACAAAGCTCAACGTGACAAATTGCTGATTATAGAGGACTCTTCCCTGATGTTCTCAATTGTCAAAGTGACATGTGACCAGACTCAACTAGGGTCTCTTCTTGCTCACTCCAGGGGGTGGTAAGATGAGAGACCCTGGAAATGAGGTTGAGCTCCCTAATGTTTATAAACATAAAAATTCTCACTCAATGGAATACAAATCAATGTTATTCGTTACAAACCATATACCTTATCTTTTAGGCCTTTCAAATTCTTTTTTAAACTGCTTCATTGATTTTTACAGCTGCAAAATTATTTCATCAACTGATATCAGAAAGAACAAAACATAATGGTGGTTGGGGTGAAACTTTGAATTTATTTCATGTAAGTAGTAACAAAATCTTCACATTTGTGACGTCATATATGAAACAAAACAAATCACATAAACAAACTCTAAAGAGTATGCAGACTCAAACTGGAAATCACCTTTAAGTATAAATTTATATAAATACAACAAAAGTTCCCAACAATTCACTGCAATGTAAAATCAAATTTTACCATGCATTTCTAGTCAACATATAAACACAATATTATCTTTGACTCAACAAAACTTGTTTCTATGTTAGGAATTTACTGGATAAAAATATACAAGACCTTAAATGAACATACAGGTAAATTATTTAATAGATCCTTAAAGATTCTTCTCTTTTTTTATACATTACAAATGACAAATCACCAGAAAAATCTACAAAATAGTTGATATTTTAACTAGTATCAAAGTTTTTAGTTTGGCCTACTATGTTAACTACCAACATCTGCTGCAATTCAATTCCAATAAAAAAAAAAACATTTTAAAATAACAAAAAATTATACTGAATTTTCAACTGACTGAATACCATAAATGCTAAAGAGGAAATGTTCATTTGTAATGATTTGTAATGAGTGTAAAACAAAGAAAACATCTGAGTCTTTGACACACTTTAAATTCTGGCAATGAGAAATGAGCATTTCATCTTTATCAAGTAATATAATTTTTGGCTTCTTCAACATGACAGAGTAGGAAAAACCTCAAGTCCAATTGCCACTAAATATTGCTCTTAAGCAAATGAGAATGGAAGTTTGGTGATCTCTAGGCAAGTAATATTATAGCCTTTGACAGCAGTCATGTGAGTGATAATTTCCAATCAAAAAATAATTACAAAATTCAAGACTGCAAGATAAGCAAAACAATAAGTTGAAAGTATGGATTAATTTCAAATCCAAGCATACTTTGCCTGCGTTCGTCCTCTGATTCTCATACTGGCCACCAAATTGGATGTTGTGTACAATAGAAATCTGGCATTACTAAGAAACTAAGTTTGTAGTAGATTCCACATGGTAACGAAAAATACAATCATTCTAGTTTCTTTTCACCAACGCATCCTAATGGGCAACTGATATTATGCTGAAGCCAATTAAAAACTGAAATGTACTAGCCCACTGGACAACTGGATTTCAAACTTTTTTCCTGCCCTTCACTTGAAAAAAAATCCCTTCTTCATCAAAAATCTTTAACCATTCAGCATAAGTTTAAACATAAATCATTCAATGTAAATGCACATGTACCAGTTATTATCCAACCACAATGTTGTCTCAGCTTCTTTTTCAATAATTGAAAATTTCACAGTAAAGTACAGATTTTGTAGAAATCAAGTACTTTTAATTTCCTTTCTTATTTCTTTTCTGTTCAAAGTCAGCTAAGCTTGTATTCCCCAATGGTATACACTGTATATTGTCATTATTTCTATGCAAGCATTCAAGATATTTAATATTGACAACAATAAATTGGACATTGAAATATCCTTATATACTGCTCACTGCATAGACAGATTGTTCAAGACTATTTAAACATTCTTGTTCTGTTCATACAGTGAGCATGGAAAGCAAATTTTTCTTTTCAAATTTTCATGATGGTAACTGAACCACAACTACAACAATTATTTTCAACCCCTAAATGGAAACATCATTTAGATAGTGGTTAGATAAATATTGCTTTAATTACAACAAATGAAACTAAAAGACTACACCCTTTTTGAGAGAAATTTTTACCATATCACAACTCCCTTCAAATCTCACTGATCCAAGAATTGCAATGTCTTAATTGCTTTCCAACTTAAGATTTACTTTAAGATGTCAATGTCTTTCAAGGAAATCACTGTACACAGCAATTAAATTTGAAACCCAAGTACTAATAGTCCATAAAATCTCTTTAAAATTTACTCACTGCAGAGCCAATATAAAAAAATTGCACACACCTATACAGCATTTAATCTATGTCTTTTTGTTTTCTTTTTTTTTTTCAGCTTCCAACAGTGATCATCACTACATGTTATTGCCAAATCAAAGTTGTGTTAATTAACTTAAAGATAATATGTACAGGTGTACATACAGTATAAAGTAAACCAAAACATATATATATAGCAAGTTTTTGATACTACAAAACATGTTTTTGTTGAAATAAGTAAATAATATATTCCCTGGACACAATTGAAGATCACAATCCATTGGATGGATAAAGACTGCCCAACTTAAATTAAAATGTTGAGTTTTAAAAACATATCAAAAACCTAATGTGAATTTAATATAGGCTATTTCTTTTTCAAGTGACATGTATGAACAAAATCTTAGATAAAACATTATATTCCTAATCCCTCAGAAATGATCTAAGTGCTTATGTCCAAAAATTGCTAAATAAACGAAATGTTATCTTTATTTTCTATGATAAGTATTACTTCCCTCTGTAATCATCAAGTGAGTCTCATTTCCTTTGTATTCACCACCAACATGGAATTTATGAACACAGCAATGCATGCAAGACACAGTCACAGGTAGCTTCATTTGATAAAGTCCACTGAAACCAACTCATGATTCGATGTCAACACTTCACAAAATTCTTTTGAATCTAAAAAAACCAAATCCATTTCAACAAACATTACATACATGTACTGTCATGTAATTGAGCAGAGCTATCGTCAATTGTATTCATCATCATCATCATCATCAGTCCTTGTCACGCCATCAGATGCATAAATATTCATCATACTCTGTCATAATTAGCAAACATGTAAATGAAGTGGTCATCGAGTGCCAGGATATTCTGCAGTTACTCCAACATTATATTTCCTCTTAACATTAATCAGTCTTGTAGTGCTTACCTTCTTCAAAGAGGTCAACATTGTCAGCACTGTCCCTCATAATTCTTTGATTATCATTGCACTAGCATGAGTTGTAGGTGTGCAAAGAGGAAGTCAAAATTTATGGTAGCTTTGAATCAGCTCCTACGAATTTTTTTAAACGAAATGATATCAAAAGTTGAATCTTAGTATAAGCTCAATATAATTACAACTCTAATAAATGAGATCCCTAGTTCTATTGATACATCGGACGTTTGCATCGTCTTCACTAACTTCCAATGAATATGATCATGATCCTGCTGATAACGATAATATTTCATTCCTTAAAGTTACAGCAACTAAAATAAATGAAGTTTCGTTTTCCTCAGCAGAGCCGACTGTACTATATGATCAGTACATATCGTAACAAGATAAAAGCAAATTCTCGATAAACCTCTTTCTCAACTTCTTCTCATGCACAGCTTAGCTCGATGCACCTTAAATTGAAATAGGTCACACAGTCATATCAAAAGATGGCGAATAAAATCATTCGCCTTCAATCATTCATTCAGTCATTTAAACTTACCTTTTCTACAAGTTTTTAACAACCAATGCCATTTTCTATTTTCCCTTTCACATCCCAAAATTAGCCAAACGTCCCACTATGTCGCTTCAACTTTAAGCCAGACGACGTCTTTGTGCGTAAATCATGTCACGTGACTTTACCAACTAAAGGGCGTAGAGTGTAATTGTCCGGTTGGGGGCAGTTCTAAAAAAGAATTGTTGACGTTTCGACAACCTGAGCGAAAATCATCTTCAGAGTCAAACATGTAGTAGTGTCAGTCCTGACTCGTCCCCAGTCGTCTTCATACAGGAGAGATACAGCGCGCGCTGCCGTGTGAAACTGAAAACTGAAACTGTGTGCTATATAAAGACGACTGAGGACGAGCCAGGTGTCAGTCGATGCATTCTCGTCCCCAGCGGCCGCGCTCAATTTGATCAACATCAAGAATTGCGATTCTTAATGTTGTGGTCCGTTGAACGTCAATTTAGTCATGATAGTATTGGCTAACACTCGTGTAAACTTTGTCATCCGTCTATACTAGTCAAATTAAGTCAATCTGTTAGAAATCCGTTTGTCGGTTTCGTTTCCGTTCCGGACCAAAAACTGACAAACTTGACTAACAATAGACAGATCGAAACCGACCAATAACTGATGACAATCTTTCAGCTAAGCCAGCCTGACTAAACTGACCAATCACGTTCAACAGACCAGTTATAACAACATCGATTGACAAACACTGTTCACTTGACTCTGACTTCCGCTGAGGTTGTAGAAACGTCAGTCACCAACAACAATTCTTCTCAGAACTACCTCCATCCGGACGATTACACTATGCGAACTACTAATACTCCTGAGTTCAAACCATTTACTATTAAAAACTCCTGACTAAGCTCCTTTTCTACCCCTGGGCATGGGGTAAAAACCCATCTTAGTCAGTCCTAGTCGGTCTACATGCTGACATGAGAGAATCTGGACCTCAGTCGTAAAAACTAATTTACGTATGCCATTTTCCATTACGTGTCGCCGTCATCTTTGCGTTGATATCCGAACTCTCTCTTACAGCAGCCAAAAACACCAGCGCTGAATAGAATTTCAGAAAAAGAGGAGTAGTACCTCCAGACATATACCCAACTTTCAAAAATTCTTTCCTGGAAATTCTCGTTCCATTTATTTTTCATCCTGGAATTTTCAGTTAAATGAATTGCTTTTCGCAAATTTAACAATTTCGGATTTTCTGGCATCTTTTCTAGGAAATTTTCGTACCAATTGTCTCCATTTCGGAAATTTCGAGATTTTTAGTTAAATGGAAAACACCAAAAAATTGACAAAATTCTAACCATCTAGCAACTTTTCTCTCTATACAAATCTTGTTATTAAACAATAAAATCATCGTTAATTGTCTCAGTCAAATATCAGTGATCTTGGTCTCTTAGGACTCGCCCTTCAACTTACTGGTGTCCATCCCAATGTTGTGAAGCAGTTATTAACATCCTCTCTCCTGAAAACATATCCACCTAAATTGTTACTCGTAGTGTGTGGTTGTTAAAGAAGCGTAGCTGTTAGTGTTATTATTGTTAGATGTTTTCAAATTGATCGGATAATCTAACTAGCGCGAATATCTCAGATATTACAGACCCGTGTAGCGCTCTAATGTAGTATTCACATTGGTCCTCACTCCTACCATTTTCTCTGTTGGTAGTTGGCTGGGGCTTTTCAATTTCAATTTCAATTTCAATTTTTCAATGTTAAATTTCGGGATAATGTTACATTATATATACCCTCAAAAATTAGTACCTGTTAATTTATTTTACCTTTTCACTACTCACGTAATGCTCATAGTAATTTGAAATCTTACACATAACCCGCAGATTCCTGGACAAAATTATGACTTCGAGGCCTTCAACTCCCATTATGCTACAGAGATTTGTTCATCTCTTATCTAAGAAAGCCACCACAACAAATAAACTCTCTCGTAACATTCTTTTAATAAAACAAACATATTGACAATAACCCAACCACAATATAATATTTGTATATCATTGCAACTTTATTATACATCGTTGACACAATTTATAATACTATCAGTTGTCAACTAACCTATAAACCGCAGGGCCTGCGAATTCTACTACTGCAAAACACCACAGTATAACTTCAACTTCATAACAATAATCGAACTTTTCTCATACTCAATATTAAAATTTAGCTAGCCAAAAAATTATTCGTAAATCTATTCTTCCGAAGATTGTAGCAACAACAAAACCATCAACGAAGGTGAACACAATGTACACGAAGACATCCCTTCAATGAAATCATCTCACCTTCTCTCAACGACTCGATAACTGTAAATGTTCGCTCAGCTTTCTGAGAAGTACTATCGTAACATTCGAAGAAAATATCGTTGATTCTTCACAATTTCTAAGACAGTTTCACCACACGTTCTTTTACTGAAGTAGAACAACTTGACAGATTCTCTCGAGTCCTGATACCCCTTAAGAAGTTTTTCCTAACTAGGATCATAGCGTACTATTCGCCGTTTAAAACTTTCGCTCACTTGCAAAGAGAAATTGAAGCAATTATGTAACAACCTTTCAACCGCACCTTAGTATCCATGTACTACTTATTATCACAAAGCTAACTAATGACATAAATACTTTAACTTGACTTTTTCTCACGGACTATTCAGCTTTTTATAAACAATGCACAGATCGAAACAATTTATTTCATTTTCAGTTGTCAACTGACCTATAAAAAGTCAGCCTGCGGATCAATACTACTACTACATAAACGATATCATCGAAGTGTACAATGTTCCCTTAAAAATCACAGCGACTCAAAATAAATGTTCTTTATCACCATTGAACTTTTATCATACTCAACTATTAAATTTCGCTGTTCAAACAGTTGCTCGTAGATCTCTTCTTCCGAAGACTGAAGTGTGACATCAGGTGCTGTTTGATTCAACATTTCCTCAAGAACTGGGGTGAAGGCCTTGAGCCAAATAAGTTCATGGTCGCTGCCCCGTATTGCAATCCGAGCAGAAGCCTTCATAATGCAAGAAGACACCGGTTGGACTGTTTTACACTTATCGCATTTGATGATTCTCTCTGGCATCGACGTAGCATCGCTTAAGTGCTTTCCGCATTCATAACACGACAGCCATTTCTTTAACTGTTGTGCGAAACTTATCTTCTCAACCAAAATTCTTCCGACATCAAACAGACTATCGAACAATTGTTCGCTTATATGTAGGAACTTTTCTTCTGTTGGCATGATCCTAGTACTATGAGTTGTCGTAAGGTATCTCTGAAAATCGTAGAACTTTACAAGGACATTTTCAAAACTATAGCAGCTATCATTCCTGACTTCCTGGATGATGTCTCCCCACAGTGTCAGGCGTATAGTTCCACTATCGTCTCTTATGGCGCACCGGTCCAGCATAGTAACAACGGAGCCATTTTTTCATAACGACCTCGCGAACACGATCTGCACGGAGACTCAAACATCCCTTCACTGAAATCATCTCGCTTTCTCTCAACGACTCAATTGTTCCCATAGTTTTATATGTTCGCTCAGCTTCCTGAGAAGTACCCTCATCATATTCAAAGACAATATCGTTGTTGCTCACAGACTCGATGCGAGACCTCTTTGAAAGAATAATATCCTCTTCTAAGACACTTTCACCACTCCTCCTTTTACTGAAGTTAAGCAACTTCACAGGGTCTCTCGAATCCTGGTACCCCTTAAGAAGCTTTTCCTTACTAGGATCATAGCAGACTACTTGCCGTTTACAACTTTCGCTCACTTGCAACGAAAAATTGAAGCAACGAAACGATCCTGTTCCGCTCTTCGCACGTCTGACATTATGTACGTACCCTTTCAACCGCACCTGATTGTTCATGTCCTACTTATATTATCTTCCTTGATATCACACTGCTTAACTGATGAATGCTCTGACTTAACTTTTTCTCACGATGCAACCCTTTATAAACAATGTGCAGATCGAAATTCGCCAATAAGAACAAGGAAAACACAACTCAAATGAAAACTAGCCAATCACCACTGCTAAATAAAAACCAGTAATCATTCAGCGGAATTATTAAGATTTTATTACAAATAAATAACTTAAATTTTATCACGTACTCCATAAACACGAACAAAGTTCAAAACTAACCACAGCCAATCACACCCGATGTGCTCTACTCTTATGAAAGCCCATGTAACATAAACTTTTGTTTTCCAAAACCCATGTAACATGACACTTTTGTTTTTCTTCTAAAACCCATGTAACATGACACTTTTGTTTTTCTTCTAAAACCCATGTAACATGACACTTGTTTTTCTTCTAAAACCCATGTAACATGAAACTTTTGTTTTTCTTCTAAAACCCATGTAACATGACACTTTTGTTTTTCTTCTAAAACCCATGTAACATGACACTTGTTTTTCTTCTAAAACCCATGTAACATGACACTTTGGTTTTCCTTCTAAAACCCATGTAACATGACACTTTTGTTTTTCTTCTAGAACCCATGTAACATGACACTTGTTTTTCTTCCAAAACCCATGTAACATAACACTTTTGCTTTTCTTCTAGAACCCATGTAACATGACACTTGTTTTTCTTCCAAAACCCATGTAACATAACACTTTTGCTTTTCTTCCAAAACCCATGTAACATGACACTATACTATGCTTCTCGCCAGTTTTCCTTCCAAACCCTTTCAACGAAAACGGTATTCTATTCTGCTCTTCCCACCACTTAGTCCTAATCATTGATTCCATTTTCTTTTCTCTTATTTTCCATTCCATAATTTACTTTCTTCTTACAACGTCATTATCATCGCAAACGTCACGAAAACCATGCCTATCTCCACACCCCTTCACGTATTCAAATTAGATTCCACCAACCACATTTCCTGATCTCCACATCAAACTTTGTACTATCACATCCAAGAACGTGATAAAATGCACCATGTTTACACCAAACCTAATCTAATTTACATCACAGCGATCCCACTGGTTATTATTTCCCTATTCCCATTGGTCACTTGCAAAAACATCTTATTTGGCCACCTGATTGGTGAATTTCGATCCATCCATACTCAATAAAACGTTCTTTCGCATAGCACAATAAAACATTTCAAAACAGTCTTTGTGCTGTACTCCTCACTCAACTCGCCTTCACCTATAAACAATCACAAACCATGAATCAACTGCGCCTCAAGGGCTACGTGCATAACGTAACTCAGACGATGCAGAGCAGATCAGGATCCACAAACTACTTTAAGTTTTCATTGCAAGTTAGTGACACCCGCAAACGACGAGCTGTCTGTTACGATACTAACAAGCAAAGCCTCATCGCAGGCTTCCAAGACTCCAGACAACCAATCAGTCTTCCTAACATCACAGAAAAGCCCAGTCTTCTCGACCCCTCCGAACGACATCTTATTCTCGGAAAAAAATCTCGCATTGAACCCGTCGACAACGATGACATAACATTCCACTACGATGACACCGCACCCACAGAGACCAACCAGTCCTAACCACCATTGACAACGTGTGCCTGTTACACGAAAATCGGTTGGCTACAGTCAAAGGAATCCTCACACTTAATACCGATTCCATTCGCGATGTCATCATGAAAAACGACTTTCCCGTTCCTATGCTGGAACGCTGCACCATCACGGACAACTCTGGCACTATTCCCCTCACACTCTGGGGAGACCTCATCAAACAAGTTGCCAATGAACACTCTTGCTCCATTACGCACGTCCGTGTAAAACAATACTGTTAAAATAAACCAACCGAGCCACAACTATCCAGGACTTTTTAATCTAAACTGAACACACTACTCATGTACATCGTCATGTAGGATCAAAAACCTAGTCAAACAACAACAACAACATGGCGGGAACTTGAAGCGTGCATTAAAGAGAATCAACCAATCAGCTTCCATTGTAACGCATACATTATCATAAATATTTCAACACTCCCACTTGATAATATGCTGTTACAATAACAAAATAAAAATAAAAACTTGATGCTAGATAATCACATTCACAAGTCACGCACGCCTAACAAGTTTCTGAGTTTTTCGAAGGTACATTTCGGGAGTCCCTTCGTCATGATGTCCGCTGTCATGTCCTCCGAAGGACAATAAATCACTCTGATCTCATTAGAAAGAACTCTTTCACGAACAAAATGATGACAAATGTCAATGTGCTTTGTTCTGTTATGGAATTTGGCATTCTTTGCCAGTTCAATGGCACCCTGATTGTCTTCATAGATAGTAGTTGGAGCATCCATCTGTCTCCCAAGATCTTTCATTAGACAGCGTAGCCATACAGCTTCTTGTGTAGCTGAACTTAAAGCAACATATTCAGCTTCAGTTGAGGACTTGGCAACTGTCTGTTGTTTCCTGCTTGACCAGCTGACAGTTCCACTTCCTATCTGAAACACATAGCCTGATGCTGACCTGCGAGTGTCAACATCTCCTGCCCAATCTGCATCACTGTAACCAAATAATTCTGGTTTCTCTTCTTGAGCAGTAAATTTTAGACCATACTTCAAAGTTCCTTTGAGGTATCTTAGAACACGTTTCACGCCCATCCAGTGATCCTTACTTGGCTTTGACATATACTGGGATAGGACACTAACTGCAGCAGCAATATCTGGTCTTGTCGCTGTTGATATGTAAGTCAGACATCCAATTGCTTGTTGGTAGGTCTGAACATCAAAAGGCTCATCACTTGGTGATAACTGCTGAAACTTTCTACCAGGCTCAGGTGGAGTAGAAACAGGTTTGCAGTTTTCCATTCCACATTTCTTGAGGACTTTGTCCAGGTAGTTGGGTTGACTTACTGTCAATGTTCTGGACTCTCTGTCACGGTTGATTGACATACCAAGGAGATAGTGGATCTCACCAAGATCAGTCATCTCAAACCTTTCACACAGTGCAGCTTTCTCCGCTTTCAGCAATGCAGGGTTATTTGAGATTGGAATGATGTCATCAACATACACACCCATGATCACAAAACTGATGTGACCATCAGCCTCTTTCACTGATTTCACATAAATGCATCCATCAGCATTGCTCTTGCGATAGCCAACAGATTTCATATACTCATCAAGAGTAGTGTTCCAACAACGAGCTGACTGTTTAAGTCCATAAATGCTCTTTTTCAGCTTGCAAACATGGTTTGGTCTGTCAGGATCAACAAATCCTTCCGGTTGAGACATGTAAATGTCACAGTCCAATGAGCCATTCAGAAAGGCAGTTTTTACATCCATTTGATGTATTTCCAAATCATGTGCATTAGCTAACGCAAGCAACGATCTCACTGAAGTGTATCTGGCCACTGGTGAGAACACTTCGTCATAGTCGACGCCTTTCACTTGAGAATATCCTTGTGCAACAAGTCTAGCTTTGAAACGGTCTACACCACCATCTTCGTCACGCTTGACTTTCAGGATCCAGCGAGATCCCACAATGTTCTTTCCTTCAGGTGGAGGTACTAGATCCCATGTATCATTCTTTAATAAAGAAGAGTACTCTGATTCCATAGCTTCTCTCCATTGGACACACTGTTCACCATTCAATGCTTCTTGAACTGTCTTCGGCTCATCAATCTCTGAATCAACTAGTAGGCAATCTTCATCACAGAATTTGCTTGGCATTCTTCGCTCTCTTACTGGTGGGAGGTTTCGAACTTCTTCCATGAAAACATCTTCATATGTTCTTCGCACTGGTGCTTCTTCATTTGGTACTCCCACTGGTTTAACTATCTGTGGAACTGCAGGCTCAACATTTTCTGGAACTGCAGGCTCAACATTTTCTGGAACTGCAGGTTCTTCAGGTACGGAATGCTGGGTAACTCTTTCACTTTCTTGGTCTGCGTCCGGGAATATGCTTCTCATGTCTGCTTGGACTGCATCCTTCGGTTTGATCTCATCAAAATGATCAAAGTTCTGTTCAAAGAATTGAACATCTCAGCTCACAACAAACTTCTTCTTCTCTAAATCATAAAGTTTGTACCCTTTGACACCAGGAGGATATCCAACGAAAATTGATTTACGAGCTTTAGCATCTAGCTTTCTCCGCTGACCATCTGGAACATGCACGTAACTCACACAGCCAAAGACTCTCAGATGAGAAATGTCTGGTCTCCTACCAAACAAACGCTCAAATGGGGTTTCATTCTTCAATGCTGTTGTGGGGCTTCGGCTGTGAAGGTAAACTGCTGTACTGCAGGCTTCAGCCCAGAAGTCCAATGGTAACTTAGCTTGGTAGAGCATCGATCTTGCTCCCTCCATAATTGTGCGATTCATCCGCTCAGCAACTCCATTTTGCTGCGGACAGTATG
>NC_138158.1:12084220-12169220 GCF_964199315.1 Orbicella franksi
CAATTGTTCGAACTACGAAACATCACCCTTCACTGCAGCAAAACCTCAGACATCGTAAAAAGCATTTACTTTGACACCACCGAAAACAGTTAATCGAAATTCCCTCTTAAATGACATATAACAGTAGTGAGCTGTCATTTTCCCCCGTAAGTTACAAGTTGCGTTTACTCGATTTTTACGTTACATTGAACACAACTGGAACCGTTTTAAGATATTAAAAATAAATTGTAATATTAAATCACCCATTTGGTTCTCATTAAAACCATGAAAAACATCAATCTTTTGTGTTTAATTGCCTCGACATTCTAACAAATTCCTGGCCGAATGTTCCTTTGTAGAAGCTCGACAACTATGTCTGCCGCCAAACTCTATCGTTTTTCACCCTTTTTCTTCAACATAACCCGCAAGATACAGCCATGCAAGAAATACGTTTTTCTTGACTTTTAAATAATAAAAACCAACATTGAAAATATAATTGCACTAACAATTCATTTCCCAATTTTGTTTGACAAACTACTTTTGAAGTTCATTTGAAATTTCCTTATGAATCAAATCGTGAATTTCAATCTTACAGCCAAGCCAAGCGCAAACCTACGGCAACCTTCGAACTCAGAAGAAGAAAGAGAAAGTAAACAATGACCTTCTTGCCCGAAAAGTGACACAATACCCAAATGGGTAAGTCTTAATACCAATACACTCAAATTACAGAAAAAAGATATTCACAATTCCCACTGCTGATGAAACTGTTATAACCTTCTCTAATTCCAAAAATACTGAGTTATTTTGTACAATCAGAAACTTACAAAACAAGTATTTCTTCCTCGTAACAAAACTTCAAGAAAACTTCTAAAAACTTAAATAGGCTCTTTGTAAAGCCATTAAAAATGGCTCTTCTTAACGCCCCTACAAAACAACAATCTTGGTCCAAGAGAACCTAGTTCCCACGATTTCTCATCTTCCCGCCCTTCCGGAGCAAGAGAGGAGAAACTATGGAAAAGGCTAGTCACGTGTCTCTCGGAATCTCGGACATAACTATTAACTTACAAAAGTTTGAGGCGGCCTTGTATGAGTGTTGTCTATGCTGGCATGATCCTACCGGAGTTTGGGATGTGTCGAAACCAAAATAAACCAGCAACGATATCATGTTCTGCAGCAATATCCGGCGGTAATATCCTGAAAACGACGAACAAAACTATGATAGAAAAAAAAAATCCAAATTATTGTAGGTAGTGTTCCCAATTCTGAAAGCGTCGCACCTTGTTGAAAAATCTCCTCAAGAACACGAATGAACAATTGCCCGCTGCGGCCAAGACTACGTTATAGAAAATCTTTCACATTAAAATGAATTAACACCACACCTACTATATAAACCTTTTGAACAGCGATTAAACTAATTTTAAACCATTTAGCACCATCATCACTGAAAGCCAAAGCGAAACCTAGAGTGAAAATATCTTTTGAAATTTCACCGCGCCGTCGACGCCCCAAACTCTAAATGGCGCGAACAAGATAGAACGACTCATCGCGTTCTGAATTTCGTTGTCGCTGCTGAAAAACAAGTTAGATTTATCTTCGACTGAAAGGAGGCTACAAAAAAATATATAATTTTCATTGTATCGTTAATAAATCAGTATAAAGTAGGGTTAACAAGACTACACCACTCCAACGGTTCGTAACATTTGTACCCTTGATGTTCTCTTTCAACTTTCGGTATCTCACTAAGACAACGTATATATCTATCTATATATGTAAAAAACAACGCAAATGAAGAGTAAAACAATATATTTTCTATCCTTCACCTATATTTCGGCCCTTTTTGTGCGCAACAACTGAAAAACCCACACAAAAACAATCACCCACTCTCGTACCACACCAGCCCACTTATTCCAAGAAAACACTCCTGCACGCTCAATGTGCCTATGTTTCATACATACCCTCTTACGAAAACTTAAAATAAACAAGACCATTAGTCTTCAGTTCGCCTGTTTCTACCCTCAATATAAACCAGTCAGCCATACAATTTCAAGCAAAATTTTATGGCTTACTATTTGCTAAATCTTACCATTACCAATGTAACATTTTATCTACATCATAAATTCTCAGCTTCTTTCTTGCTGTACATCGTAACCAAAGACACTGGTCAAATTAACCAAATCATTACTATATATAGAGTCCCATGAATTCTGCTATCTCCGCAGCCTTTCAGTTCACAAAAAATAACTCTTGCACGCCTTGCGTGCCTATGTTTTTAGATTTGTCGGCGACCAGACCCAAGCTTCCACTCGGTCAAATTTTGAGTCACGCAACCTGTGATGTTGCAAAAAAATCTCTTCAAAACCCTGACTTCGAAGCGATATATCACTTTAGCGTTAATAGCTACCGCACATCGGCAGACGGTAAATCTATTCCTTAACAATCCAGCTTTATCGTGTTAAAATTTCAGCGAAATTGAACAAAACCAGAATTATAAAGGCTTTTGTTCTTGGGCCATCGCAGTTTAACGAGGAATAAAACACAAATAGCGATGATAAACATATTAAACTTACGCATTTTAATAACTTGACGTTTCGTATGCTACGCAACATACATTTTCAAAAGTGGAATAAAGACCGCTGTCACAGTGATTTGGGTATCCCCGTGTTTTGGGTACCCCCGTACCCAAATCCCTAGTGTTTTGGGTATCCCCAGTAGGGATGCCCAAAACACTGAAAGCGTTAAATACCACAGACTGGGGCAAGTGAAATCCTCCATAATTCTGCTCAAAACCATTTATATTCTTACGAAGCTTTGTCTTAACGAATAAAAGCTTTCTTAATCTTGATATAAACACATAACGTCGCTGAAAATAGTCGCAATTTATAACAGACTGTCTGATCCTAGTCCGCATTTATAACGACATACAAAACCGTATTCACGCGCCAAAGCTCCTTGTATGGACATGCGCGTAGTGCCTATCGATAACCCTTGAAATGCACGTCATTTTAAACAAGAAAGGCGCATTCTAAACCTCGGATAGTTCGGCCATTGAATAAAATCAATATGCGCGCGGGCACACCGAGATACGGCCGTCACGCAACATGCGGATCTCAAGCTGTGACTGACCGCTGTGTATGTTGCCTGTCTGAAATAAACCTTGTCTCAGACTTGTTTATTTATCGCTCTTTCCTTGATTATCTCTCCTATTACTTGCCTTTGCAATGTGCCTGCTTCTTATTGTTTCTTTAATTTAGGGTAGCCAAATCTAAAAGGCAAAGCAAGCTTACAAAGACGAAATTAATTCTAATGAGGAAAGGACTAGATCAAAATGCTGAAATGTAAGGGATACCCAAATCCCTAGTGATATGGGTATCCCTTTCTAGGCAGCCAAATCGACCGAAGATTAAAAAGGCAAAGCAAATTTTCAAAGACGGAAGGCGTTCAAGGGGAGAAACGACTAGAAATGCTAAAACGTAAGGGATACCCACATCCCTAGTGATATGGGTATCCCCTTCCAATATGTTTATTTGATATTGTTTCTTTAATTCAGGGTAGCCAAATCGACCGAAGATAAAAAAGCAAAGCAAACTTGCAAAGACGAAAGTCATTCCAATGTGGAAAGGACTAGAAATGCGAAAACGTAAGGGATACCCAAATCCCTAGTAATATGGGTATCCCCTTCTCGAGTGTTTGTTTGTTCTTTTTTTTTTTTTTTTTCTTTTAATTCACGGTAGGCAAATCCACCGAAGATTAAAAGGAAAAGAAAACTTACAAAGACGAAAGTCATTCCAACGACGAAAGGACTAGATTATGGCAAGCCGTTTGTAGCAAAATTAAATCCTTGCAATATATGTTTAATCCTTTAAATAACGGTTTTATTTAAAGATAGAAAAAGGCATTCAATCCAATGCTAAATAAAATTTTTGGTTCAATTCAATCTTTTAATTTTCACGATTCAATCCAATACCTGGAATATTGATTCAATCCAATACCTAAAATATTGATTCAATCCAATACCTGGAATATTGATTCAATCCAGTACCTAAAATATTGATTCAATCCAATACCTGGAATATTGATTCAATCCAATACCTCGAATATTGATGCAATCCAATACCTGAAATATTGATTCAATCCAATACCTCAAATATTGATTCAATCCAATACCTCAAATATTGATGCAACCTTCCTGGGCCGAGCGCGGCCAACAGGAACGAGAGTAACTGAGCACTAGAGAGCACTGAAAATATGGCGGGCGAAGGAGAACTAGATTTAGAAGTTTAGTTTCCTAAGTTTCTTGCAGACATCTTGGATAAAACGGAAATAATTTTTGAGAATTTTAACTCAGAAGTTGGAATCATGGAAGACCATTTCGTAAAATTCCTGTTGAGGTGCTCGAGGAACTTTGAGGACTAGGATTCATCTGGACAACGATAACAAAGATGATTGGAGTTTGGAGATGGACAATTCACAGAAGATTGACAGAGTATGGCTGAGAAGATATGAGGGGTTTCAACAGCTTACCTGATAAGGAACCGAAATCATTCAAGAGTATGGATATAATTTCATTGCAGGTTTCTTTAAGTCCATTGGGTTACGGGTTCAACGGAGAAGAATAAGAGAAAGGCTAGCAAAATTAGATCCCCAAAATACTGTCTTGAGATGGGGTGCGTAAATTCGCTTTGGCATCAGGATGGACATCACTCTCTGATCCGATGGAAAATACTAAGACGGATTTTCTCGGAGAATAATGTTTTTGAAATGTAGTGCCAACAATAAAGCAGAAACAGTTCTTGAATTTTTTCTGGATGCCGTTAAGAGAGACGGAGAATTTTGGCCTTCCAGAGTACGAGTAGATCATGGTGTTGAAAACGTTGGTGTGTGCGATATAATGGAGCAGGTTAGAAGAGAGGAGAGGGGCAGCTTCACTGCAGGGCCATCGACACAACCAACGAATTGAAAGATTGTGGAGGGATGTTTCCGTTGTGCTTCCCACTTGTACTTTTACACTTTTTGTAGTATGGAATTGTCAGGCATCCTGGACACTGATAATTCAGTACATCTTTCCACCTTACACTTAGTTTTTCAACCAAGGATAAACCTTGCTCTTTGCCAGTTCACTGAAGCTTTCAACCACCAAAATGTAAGAACAGAAAAAAAACTGGTTGCCATACCAAATGTGGCTTAATCATATGATGCAGCCTGAAAACCCCCTTTCAAATGGAAAGTCATATGATTTTGAATACTATGGTGATGATCCTGATGGTCCAACTCCATTGGACAGTGATAACAATGTTGTAGTTGAAGAAATTGACCTGGGACAACATGATTCAGTGCAGTCATTTGTATTGGAAAGGCTAGATCCCTTAAGATAATCAAGTCAAATAGGAGTAGACATCTTCCAAGAGGTTCTAGAACTGGTGACTGTTAAACTTGGGCAACTGACAATTGCATAATACTACATGTGTGTGGGCTGGGTAAAGGAGATTATGGCCCTTAAAGTATTTTGGCAACTCAGTTCACAACAGAAAACCTCACCCTGTATCAAGTAAATTATTTTCTCATCTTCCTTTTCATTGATATACAAAACTCAGAAACTGCTTGAATTACAGAATGCCTAACTTCTAGCAACACAACTAAACTGAAGAGAAATCAGGGCATTTGATAACTGCCATGTGCACTACTCTGCCTTGTAGATTTTTCAGGTGCTTATCAAAACAGATATTAAAATGTTGCAAGGTTAATTTGTTATCTTATTTTCAAAAGTACCCAGGACACAAGACTAACCTCTTGGTGCACTGGCGTAATGGCTACTAACAGGACTCATGTCACTAGCCAAAACTAACTTTGCACCAGCCAGCCTTTTTCATACACAGCTTCACTGACTTTTTTATAAGAGTGGTCAATCTTGGACATTTCTTGTTGCATCTAAAATGTTAATAATAATCACTAAGAAAATTTCACTCCCACAAACACGAATCCTGCTTTTCTTGAATATGCTTATGTTCAATCTCTGATGCACTTTTATCAGTGTTGCCATTTTCTTTTATCTCCCTTTAATAGTTAAATATTTATCATATGCTTATTAAGGCAATTATTTCCACGAAATCCACTCATAGTTTCCCTGTTTTCATTAGTTTCTATTCTCTTCAGTTTTACTTTGTCAGGATAATTCTCAATTTTGTTTTCATCCAGTAGACCAGTACTCCATTCCATCATGATTGTCACAATGGCTAGTGAAAGTGCAAAATCTACTATTCAAAACTGAAATGTGTGGCTAGTTGGCAGTAGTGTTAGCCTTGAGCCCTTGGTACCCGATATTATTCACAACAAATTGGTGCCATGTTTGTCATAGAATATCAAGAAAAACATCGTTTTTAGGAAAGAAGTACCACGTGTGGGTTAAATAATGCAAAACATGAGACAACAACATTGAAAAACTTAAAACACATCCCAATGTTCAATGATTGCTGTCTTGTAAAATGTAAAGGTTCTTATTTCAAAAATAACTTAAAGCCAGGTTTACACAAGCAGTTTTTATGAGAAACATGTTTGACTGTGCACACGGCACAGCAAAAATTTTGTTTACAGTTCAAAGTTTAGTGTGCCAGTAATGATTGGACAGCAGAAATATGCTCAATACCAAAGACCAATGTGGTAGCAAAATTTGTCACAGTTTATGTTATTTGCCACAAAAAGCTAGCACACACAGCTTTTAATAAACAAATATGTTTGTCACATAAAAATTGGTTAACTTACATCTACAAAAGCGGCAGTAATGGTATCTAAATTTTCCGTGTCCCTTGTGTCTCGGTTGTAGCAATGTCTCATTTACCTAAGCACACTAATGGTTTGATCAAGAACTTCGGCGTGCGCTTCTGCAACTTCTGAGTCAAAATTCTCAAAAATTATTTCCGTTTTATCCAAGATGTCTGCAAGAAACTTAGGAAACTCAACTTCTAAATCTAGTTCTCCTTCGCCCGCCATGTTTTCAGTGCTCTCTAGTGCTCAGTTACTCTTGTTCCTGTTGGCCGCGCTCGGCCCAGGAAGATTGCATCAATATTTGAGGTATTGGATTGAATCAATATTTGAGGTATTGGATTGAATCAATATTTGAGGTATTGGATTGCATCAATATTCCAGGTATTGGATTGCATCAATATTCCAGGTATTGGATTGAATCAATATTCCAGGTATTGGATTGAATCAATATTTTAGGTATTGGATTGAATCAATATTCCAGGTATTGGATTGAATCGTGAAAATTAAGAGATTGAATTGAACCAAAAATTTTATTTACCATTGGATAGAATGCCTTTCTCTATCTTTAAATAAAACCGTTATTTAAAGGATTAAACATATATCGCAAGGATTAAATTTTGCTACAAACGGCTTGCCATACTAGATCGAAATGCTAAACTGTAAGGGATACCCAAATCCCTAGTGATATATGTGTTCCCTTACAGAGTGTTTGTTTGTTATCGTTTCTTTAATTCATGGTATAGCCAAATGAACCGAGCATTAAAAGGCAAAGTAAACTCACAGACAAAGGTCATTCCAGTAAGGAAAGGACTAGAAATGCTAAAAAGTAAGGGATACCCAAATCCCTAGTGATTTGGGTATCCCCTTACAATATGTTTGTTTGTTGTCGCTTTTTGAATTCAGGGTAGCCAAATCGACCGAATATAAAAAGGCAAAGAAAATTTACAAAGACTTCACCATTCAACGAGGAAATGATTGGAAATGTTAAAATGTAAGGGAGAGCTGAATATTTGGTATATGTAAATCTGTAGTGATACTGGTATCCATGTCCAATACATCGCTGTGTACCGAGAATATTCCAAACGAGAACACACCTTTACAAATCAGCAGTTTATTACACACTCCATCTAATATAATTATCTTGTTTTATAGACGCGCCCTACGAGAATATAATAGGCGTAAAGGGAAATAACCAGCTGTTAGGTTGACTATAATAACAAAACAAAGAATATATAATCCAGTAGGTAATGTTGAAACTAGGCTTTATAATGTTAGGGCAAGTGCGAGAAATGACATGTCGTATGCCCTGATGAAAAATGAAATGGTCGTATACCCTTGGCCATACGATCAAGCTCGTCTTTAGACATTTTTAAAAACGATTGAAAACATATCTTTTTAAAATCGCCTACGACTGTTTATAATTTTTGTTGCATGAGCCGTTTTATATTGTTGTATTTCTAGTACATTTTATCCTTTTTATAGATCTTTGTTTTAGTTTGTGAGCTTGTTTTTATATGTAAAGAGCTTTTGAATATTTCTTAGTATTAGCGCTATACAAATGTATAATTATTATTATTATTTTTATTATTATTATTATTATGATGATGATGATGATGATGATGATGGTATCCTTAGTCGACCGATCATACCCATATTTCCAGTGACATGTTATGGTAAGGATAGGAAATCTCTAGTTTTACCTTATAATATTGCCTGAATACGGTAATTTTTTCAACCGTTTTTACTAATGATATTATGGAATCTTTGTGTCCTCTGCAGTATAGAGACAGTTGTGTACGTACTACCAGATTGGAGTCTCGGCAAACCCATAGTCAAAATTGAGTTCACAAGAAGGAGAAAAAAAATCACTTTTTGAATCGACGCAGTATTTCACCGGTTACGTATGTCATACGGTGGGCGATCATGTTCACCGTTGGGCTAGCAACTGTCTCTCTGTCCCATCTCAAGTGCTTCGGGAAGCGACGAGCTAATTGTTCTTCCAAGGCACTTGACAAGGTTTCTGAGGCTTGCAATCGTGCGTTTAAGCTTTGTCGAAAGCTTGCAACGTCTTGATTGTCGCCTTCTTTTTCTGTGGTAAGCTCACGGAAAGCTAAATAGCCTCTTTTACCGCCTCGACCAAGGTCTGCGAGCGCTTCTTCGCTTATTTCACAAGCTTTCTTGCTGATCGTTTTAAGCACGCCCTGTTTTTCTACCTCGTTGATCATTTCCTTGGCTTCCTTCTGCGCTGCTGCTTCATCTTCCGATTCACTGTTTTCGAAGAAAAAGTTAAGAAAAGTATAGTAAGGCCCTTGCACGTCGAAATACCGTTTACTGGGTTAGACAGACAGACAGCCAGCCAGACAGACAGACAGACAGAGAGACGGACGGACGGAAGGGTGGATGGATGGATAAATAGATAGATCGCTTGTGCTACTGCTAGTACTGGTGCACAGTTCACCATGATACTAGCTTACCCTAGTTTTTGCTGCGCATGCTTCGGTTTTAGATGGTGTGCCATTAACCATTCCGACGACTTGTATTTTCTCTCTTAAAACCAATATAACAAAAATTGACAGTAAATTAAACTACTGAAAAGACGAAGTACAAAATAGTGACAGGTGGAAAGAAAAGAACACTGACCTTAATCTTGGATCTGCGTTGCAACTTCATTCCTTCTTCTTCTTTTTCTTTTTCTTCTTCGTTCTTTACCAACGGACTGACAGATTCCTTCAGCACCGTCTGATTTTTTCCACTGTATTACGTGAGTCAGGACCCACCTTTTCTTCAATTTGTGTGTTTTGGTTGCTGAAGTAATACAATGAAAAAACAATATTGTTATCTTTAAAATAAATCTAAACTGATCAGAACACGTAAAGTGTGCGAAATGAGAAATTTCCTATTATTTTGTGTGAGGGGTAATTTTTTCCCTACCGGCAACGATCAATGATCTCATCACATTTTAGAACGTTACGTATTATAAGGCTCCTCAGCTTTGACTGGCTTATCTGAAAGGAATGCAAAAGTTTCATGATTCGTCAGTCACACCATATTCCATGGCATCTGTCTAATCAAAGTCGATAGGACACGAGGGAGAACTGTTTAGTTCTTTTAGCATAACTCATTGACCAATCTATAAAGCAAATCAAGTTCAAACCCCATTTTCCCTTTCATGTTTGTATCGACTGTTAGACGGCCGCTGTCATAAGCCAATCAGATTACGCGTTTCCCTTGTGGCCGCTAACATAAGAGAAGCACGAAATATCGTTTCTTCATCGTTATAATGTATGTCGTCCTTCTCGAGGCCAAGTCGAGCTGGTCGGCTTCTATTACAGATAAAGGAGAGTAAGGATACTTTCCTCATTTTCATTGCATTTTAGGTTTACTTACCTTGCTGAATGGAGATTCACAATTTCCACATAGGCTCTGGGCCATCTGTTCCAAAAAACAAGGATGGTAAAAACAATTCACCATAAACAACAGCCACTTTCGCATACACATGACAACAAAACGCCGCGAAGAGTTCGTTAAGGGGATTCCTTATATTGCGCATCCCATCGTTAAGGGGATTCCTTACATTGCGCATCCCTACTGCGCACGATTTTCTCCTCACTAGCGCGCGAACACGAGCGCGTGAACATACATAAAATCAAGAGATTTCCTTAGCTGGACAACAAAATAAGCACAGGTTTTCTCTTAAATGATTATGGTGACCATTTTCCTACTATATAATTTGGTGTAAAAATTATTCCTTTTAACTTGAAAAATTGTAGAAAAGATTGTTTGGAAGGGGAAAAAAGGCATAGCTAGGAGTGCACAAAAAATGCAATAACGACTCGACGAACTAACGACTAACTAATGAGAATAAAGACTCGAGGAACGTTTTGAGTGAATGCAGTTTGAAATTGCGTAGTTTTTTCCATCGGATATATATTACATTATTACATATGCTCGAGACCAGAAAAATAGACGTTCTAACTGTCAATTTTTTTTCAACTTCTTTATTACAAAGCTTTGCGTACAGCTACCGCGAAGTGTAACGTGAACCGATGACATATCGCACGTGATTCAAGATAAATAGAGTAATATTGGTCCAGCTTATCTCTTTTGCAAACACGGTAACCTATCCTACATTATTGTAATTTTCGACACAGTGCTTCGAAGGGAACATTCAGGAAACGTTTCTAAAAAAGGTGTAACAAATTTTATTTAGAGGGATCATCTCAGTTGACATAATCGTTGATTGTAATGTTTTACTGGCTCGTTTATGCATTCAGCATTCAAGATGAACTGGATACTTTACCATGCAAATATCGCGTTAATGTTTGGACTAAATATTTTGTATCCCGTAAATTTTTCTTCAGTCAAAAATCAACAATTTTACTAAAGATCTCTGGGGACACTCTCGGTCTACTTTAAGGCATGAATTTCTTTTTGTTACTTTTATTTCAAAAGGAGCCCATCTCAGTCCTTTCCGAGTTGAATGGTGAATGGTATATTCGGTCGATTTGGCTACCCTCAATTCGAACTAAAGAAAGGATAACACCTAGTCATATTGGACGGGGATACCCATATCACTAGAGATTTGGGTATCCCCTACATTTAGGCATTTATAGTTCTTTCCTCCCTTGAATGAATTTCGTCTTTGTAAGTTTTGTTTTCCTCTTCGTCTTCGGTTCATTTGGCTACCCTGAATTAAAGAAACAATAACAAATAAACACACTGGGAGGGGATACCCATATCACTAGGGATTTCGATATCCCTTACATTTCAGCATTTCTAGTCCTTTCCTCATCGGGATGACTTTCGTCTTTGCAAGTTTGCTTTGTTTTTTTTTTTTTTTATCTCCGGTCGATTTGGCTACCCTGAATTAAAGAAACAATAACAAATAAACACTCTGGGAGGGGATACCCATATCACTAGGGATTTGGGCATCCCTTAATTTTCCGCATTTCTTTTTTCTTTTCCCCCTTTCTACGCCTTTTGTCTTTGAAAGTTTGCTTTGCCTTTTTAATCTTCGGTGGATTTGGCTACCTAAATTAAAGAAACGATAACAAACAAACACTCTAGGAAGGGATACCCATATGACTAGGGATTTGGGTATCCCTTACAATTTAGCATTTCTAGTCTTTTTCTCCCTTAAATGAATTTCGTCTTTGTAAGTTTTCTTTTCCTTTTAATCTTCGGTTCATTTGGCTACCCTGAATTAAAGGAACGAGGACAAACAAACACTCCAGAAGGGGATACCCATATCACTAGGGATTTGGGTATCCCTTACAATTTAGCATTTCTAGTCCTTTTCTCTCTTGATTGACTTTCGACTTAGCAAGTTTGCTTTGCCTTTCTATCTTCGGTCGATTTGGCTACCCTGAATTAAAGAAATGATTGCAAGCCAACACTTCAGAAGGGGATACCCAAATCACTAGGGATTTGGGTATCCTACTTTTACTTGTTTCCCCTGTCCAAAGATTTAAGCCTTGTCCATTTTATTTATACTTATTTTGGATTTCTTCTCAAAACAAAGGAAAAAAAACCTCGTTAAATGGCATAGAGAACTGTTCGCCGGCAAAATCTAATGGGAGGGATGGTCAAGGAAAGAGCGATAAATAAACAAGTCTAAGACAAAATTTATTTCAGACAGGCAGCATACACAGAGGTCAGTCACAGCTTGAGACTAGTGTGCATATTGCGTGACGGCCGTATCTCAGTGTGTTCGTTCGCATATTGATTAAACTTAATTGCCGAACTATACGAGGTTTAGAATGTGCCTTTCGTGTTTAAAATAACGGCATTTCAAGGGTTATCGATAGGCACCAAGCGCATGCTCATACAAGGCACTTTGGCGCGCGAATTCGGTTTTGTATGTCGTTATACTGCGGACTCGGATCAGACAGTCTGTTCTAAATTGCGACTATTTTCAGCGACGCATTGTTTTTATATCAAGTTAAACAACGCTTTAATTTGTTGAGACAAAGCTTAGTAAGAAGATAATTGGGTTTTGAGCAGACTTGTGGATGATTTCACTCGCCCCAGTTTTAAGCTTTCAGTGTTTTGGGTACCCAAAACACTAGGGATTTGCGTACGGGGGTACCCAAAACTCAGGGATACCCAAATCACTGTGACACCGTTACAATTTTGAAAACTATATATGAAATGTAAATAAGGGGTCTGGAAACGAGATTAAGAAACATCTGTTTCTTAACAGTGAAACAATAAAAGCCTAAGCTTATTAATTAAGTATCAGCTTCTCACTGCTGACGTTTACATTAAGAGCCGGCTTAAGTTCTTGGATAAGCAAAGTTTCTTTAATTTTACAATGATAATCTGTTTTACCAGAAGCTAGAATATCAAAATGATCCCACTTGATGTTGTGACCTGTGGCTTTTATATGGTCGGCAATGGCTGATGTGGGGTCATTCTTAGTGAGAGCCCTGAAATGTTCCGTTTTCCTATCATGAAGCCGTCGTTTTGTTTTGCCTATGTAAAAGTCACTGCAGTCCCAGCAAGCAGCTTTATAAATGACCTTAGATTTCTGTGAACGATTTAGACGGTCCTTGTATTGAAAGAAAGATTTGATTCGGCGAGTGCTTTGAAAAATTATCTTAAGATTGACAAATGAACAGAAATTGTATACACATGATTTCAGACGCTTAGAGATTTGGTCATTTTGTATACCTAAGTAAGGTAATAAGATGATAATATCTTTCTTCGGAACCGTAGGGACAGGGCTGCTTGGCTTGTTTCTGTTTCTGTTTAGGACGTCGTTAATGTTGTAAGTGATAATACCTTGTGGGTAGCCATTTTGAAGCAGGAGTTTGCGAAGGTCATCAAGGGCAGATTTAAGCAGGAAATCGGAGGAGCAAATTCGGTAACAGCGATAAGTAAGTGTACGAATGAGATTTACTTTGTACTTGCGTGGAGTGAAGGAATCCCATTTAGTATAAAGGCCAGTAAACGTCTTTTTCCGGTAGATGGATGTGGCAAAAGTGTTGTTTGGGCAGCGTTTGATGAGGATGTCTAAAAAAGGAATTTCTTTGTCTTGTTCAAAATCAATAGTAAATTTGATACTCTCGTGACGACTGTTTAAATATCGCAGGAACTCATTAGCAGTGTCTTTGCTGTCAAACATGGTGAAAGTGTCATCAACGTACCTATACCAGAGTGACAGACGAATTTCACCTTTCGTGACTCATCTTTCTTCAAAGTGACACATGAAAATGTTCGCCAAAACTGGGCCTAACGATGAACCCATGGCTACTACATCTATTTGGTCGTAGTATTGGTCATCGAAGAGAAAATGGCTTTTCTTAGTGGCAAATTCTAATAATTTATGCAGAGCATCACGAGGTAATGTCGGAGGATCGGGTAGAGAATACAGTTTTTCAAGACAAATCTGTATTGTTTCATCGAGTGGCACATTTGTAAATAGTGAGCAGACATCAAAGGAGCACATTATTCCATTGTCATGTTTGTTTGTTTTTTTGCCCAGTCTGTAAAGCTAAAAGAGTCCTTAACAGTGTGTTGGTTTGTCGAAATCAGCTGAAGTATACCAACAAGGTAAGAAGCAAGGTTGTAGCTGTAGGTGTTAACAATTGAAACTATAGGGCGGAACGGGCAACCGGTTTTATGAACCTTTGGAAGGCCATACAGCACACCAGGAGACGATCCACTGGGTAAAATCTTGTGGAATGTTGCTTCATCAATAATTTTATCATTTCTAAGCTTGCGAAGATATGTAGACAGACTTTCTTCTCTAGATTTAGTTGGATTGTGCGTTAATGGTTTGAATTTTGGTGCCATCAGAAATTAACTGTTTCATTTTGTTGAGATAAACAGATCTGCGAACAATGACAACGCCATTTCCTTTGTCCGGTTTGGTTAACACCTACAACTACAACCTTGCTTCTTACCTTGTTGGTATACTTCAGCTGATTTCGACAAACCAACACACTGTTAAGGACTCTTTTAGCTTTACAGACTGGGCAAAAAAAAAGCACAAACGTGACAATGGAATAATGTGCTCCTTTGATGTCTGCTCACTACGACCAAAAAGATGGAGTAGCCATGGGTTCACCGTTAGGCCCAGTTTTGGCGAACATTTTCATGTGTCACTTTGAAGAAAGATGGGTCACGAAAGGTGAAATTCGTCTGTCACTCTGGTATAGGTACGTTGATGACACTTTCACCATGTTTGACAGCAAAGACACTGCTAATGAGTTCCTGCGATATTTAAACAGTCGTCACGAGAGTATCAAATTTACTATTGATTTTGAACAAGACAAAGAAATTCCTTTTTTAGACATCCTCATCAAACGCTGCCCAAACAACACTTTTGCCACATCCATCTACCGGAAAAAGACGTTTACTGGCCTTTATACTAAATGGGATTCCTTCACTCCACGCAAGTACAAAGTAAATCTCATTCGTACACTTACTTATCGCTGTTACCGAATTTGCTCCTCCGATTTCCTGCTTAAATCTGCCCTTGATGACCTTCGCAAACTCCTGCTTCAAAATGGCTACCCACAAGGTATTATCACTTACAACATTAACGACGTCCTAAACAGAAACAGAAACAAGCCAAGCAGCCCTGTCCCTACGGTTCCGAAGAAAGATATTATCATCTTATTACCTTACTTAGGTATACAAAATGACCAAATCTCTACGCGTCTGAAATCATGTGTATACAATTTCTGTTCATTTGTCAATCTTAAGATAATTTTTCAAAGCACTCGCCGAATCAAATCTTTCTTTCAATACAAGGACCGTCTAAATCGTTCACAGAAATCTAAGGTCATTTATAAAGCTGCTTGCTGGGACTGCAGTGACTTTTACATAGGCAAAACAAAACGACGGCTTCATGATAGGAAAACGGAACATTTCAGGGCTCTCACTAAGAATGACCCCACATCAGCCATTGCCGACCATATAAAAGCCACAGGTCACAACATCAAGTGGGATCATTTTGATATTCTAGCTTCTGGTAAAACAGATTATCATTGTAAAATTAAAGAAACTTTGCTTATCCAAGAACTTAAGCCGGCTCTTAATGTAAACGTCAGCAGTGAGAAGCTGATACTTAATTAATAAGCTTAGGCTTTTATTGTTTCACTGTTAAGAAACAGATGTTTCTTAATCTCGTTTCCAGACTCCTTATTTACATTTCATATATAGTTTTCAAAAATTGTAACGGTCTTTATTCCACTTTTGAAAATGTCTGTTGCGTAGCATACGAAACGTCAAGTTATTAACATGCGTAAGTTTAATATGTTTATCACCGCTATTTGTGTTTTATTCCTCGTTAAAACCAGAATTAATTAGAATTTTTTGTGACCTCACTCCCTAGACTTGACCTAACAAAGGAAGCCACGGTCGCCCATAGCAACCGAAGGACACGAACATAACAAATCCGGCGTTTCGGCCAAAAACTCCAGAATTATCGCCTGCGAGCTTGAACTTGAATGACAATATCTTTTTCGAACTTTTTTCAACTGATTTAGACAAAAGAATGGCCTCGGCGGGCTACAAAAAAGCCCAAGAGAAAAAACAGAACAAGACAGCAGAACAAGCCGATAATATTTCATCGCGTGGCTTTCGGCACGAAAACGAAAATACAGCTTACTTCTGGATAAATTCAACCTTAGAAGCCAGCAACTGGTCCCAAATTACTTTCTGTATCCTTACAAATGTCCTGACTTCCATCTCCGAAAGATTTTGCCCCAATTTTGAGCAAATAAACATTTCACCAACGGCGACCGCCATTACGGTGGCTTGCATACTAAATTAGCTAACTTGCCAAAATTCTCCCGAGGGGGTGATATGACGAAAAGAGCTGAAAAATGGTCTGTAATTGGCTAGTGATGAGATCATCCCACTGTCCAAATTTGGTGACAATCGAAAGAAATGCCAATTTTCTGTCACGTTTTCAATCTGTGGTCACTGGAGTGACCAAAATCGATACATCGGTCGGGATAGAGTTTTGTTATTAAATTATATGACTTGTGTGACTACTTTGCTAGCCTTTTACTCGTGGAAAACACCAATTAAATTTGATCATGACTTTTAAGAAAGAAAGCTGTTGTTAATAGTGTTATTATCGTGTCGTTCATATCGTTCATGCCCATACATATCCCGAAGAAAGTTCTAGATTAAGACCATTACGTCATCGGAGATTTGTCAACGGCTACCACTCATGGTGCAACAATACAGTTTGTGTTGATCAAGTGATGTGATGTCTACAGTAAGAAAAGAATCATCAATGACTGCTTTGGAATATGCACTGCGTTGCGACTGTAGTGGTATGTAAACAGTTAATTTTTCAAAGCGCGGTTATAAGATCTAACAGATCTTCTCGTTTTTTTTAGATTTGTCGGCGACCAGACCCAAGCTTCCACTCGGCCCAATTTTGAGTAGTGCTAAGCAAACAGTTCAATTTTAAAAGCGCGGTTATAAGATCTAACAGATCTTCTTGTTAACCGCGCGGCCATGGGCCGAGCGCGGTTCTAGGTTTACCCCTGGTTTATTATGTTTTTTAACCGCGCGGCCGTGGGCCGAGCGCGGTTCTAGGTTTACCCGGGGTTTATTATTAACCGCGCGGCCATGGGCCGAGCGCGGTTCTACGTTTACCCGTGGTTTATTTTTTTTTTTTGTCGGTGACCAGACGCAGACCTCCGCTCGGCCAAACTTTGAGTCACGCAACGTGTGATGTTTTTCCGCCAGAAGCTGTTAAAACATAAATACACGGACAATTTTACGGATATTGTTTTCTTTTTTGTGGGTAAAATATATTTTCTTTTCGCTTTATCAAAGCGTTGGATTTAAAGGGAATAATAAATACGCTGAAAAACGGTATTACGTCAGCCATGGAATGCGCTGACGTTGCAGCTTTCACTTTCACTACGTGACAAATAAGATCGTGTTTACTTTGCAAGTTTATTTCGGCAGAAGCGACGGTCATTAATTTATTTGTAATTTTGCGAGTATTTCTTGCAGTTTTAGGCAAATGAAGTAAATCCTTTGACTGTTTCATCGCAGCGAGTTCATAGATCGGAAGGAAAATTAAATATTTGCAAGCCAAGCAAAGAACGTGTCAGAAGGTGCAAAGATTACGTCATTGATAGGGAAATAACCACCGTACTAAAGATAGCCGTAGATAACGCAATTCTTGAATTATGTGACTCGTGTGACTTCTTTACTAACCCTTAACTCAAGGGAAAAAAACAATTAAATTTAATCGTGACTTTAAAGAAAGAAAGCGGTTTGTAATAGTGTTCGTATCTTCATGCCCATACATATCCCGAAGAAAGTTCCAGATTAAGACTCTTACGTCATCGGAGATGTCACAACGGCTACGACTGATGGTGCGATAATAGAGTTTGTGTTGATCAAGTGCTGTGATGTCTACAGTAATCAATGAATCATCAAAGATTGCTTTGGAATATGCACTGCGTTGAGACTGTAGTACTAAGAAAACAGTTAAATTTTAAAAGCGCGGTTATAAGATCTAACCAGGAGCCATAATCGGGGACGGAGACCGTAAGTCTTGGGATCCGCGCGCACCTATGATA
Organism: Orbicella franksi; assembly: GCF_964199315.1. Lineage (NCBI taxonomy): Eukaryota > Metazoa > Cnidaria > Anthozoa > Scleractinia > Merulinidae > Orbicella > Orbicella franksi. The sequence goes on from NC_138158.1 coordinate 12,102,523, forward strand.
TGGGACAATTTTTCTATTTTTAGAACAAATTGCGCCATCCTGACGTCATATATCCGCGCGGATCCGCGCACGTGTCGGGAGCTCTCGCGCCGATGTTGTCACGTTGAGTGATCAAATGGTGAGAGCTGCGAGATTCTCTTGCAGATTTTTTCACAGCGATGGCAGGGAATAAGGCAGAGAATAAGAACCAGGACTCTTAAATGTAGTTTTATGCTCTGAGCTAATGGAAAAGGTGAGTTGTTTTTTTTTTCGCGCTGTGAATGAATAATATCTGCTCGCGCTAGTTGTACGCGTCAGTTTTTCGTTTGTTCTGTGAAGAAAAGTTATGTAAGAAAACTCTTTAGTCTGGTATCGAGTTTATTTGTGAGTTTCCCTAAAAATGCTTAATCATAACCAAACCCTGTTTTTGATAGTTTCTTATGGTTTCTGTTTGTTTGGCGAGTTTGCAAAAGTTTTTGAAAGGAAAGTCTGACGCGTACATTCAGTAGCTCATTTGCATTGTGCAGCGCGCGCTCTTTCAAGTCCGAGTCGTTGTTTTCAATTGTCAACAAACCTTGACAAAGATTTATTTCGTGGTCTTTTGTGCCGAGACGCTGCAACAGTTTTCACGAACGCCAAAAGGCCACTAATATCATGTGTGTTTCTTTGACATAGTGAAATTTTACGCGGCGAAAATAAAAGAAACAAGGAAAATTGATAACTCAACCAAAAAAAAATCAAAATCGTTATTCGAGTTGATTAAAGAAAGCGTCGTCGTAATTTTGCTGATTGTTTCTGCTGTGTTCACATATTTTCAGCTAAGCTTTTAATATGTTCTCAAACATTTATCAACCTTAAACATATTTAAAAACTAGAGATATTATATGAGTTCGATGTACGTTTTCACAAAAGTGGGAAGTCCAATTTGTCATGTTTTACTGACTGTACAAAACACGCATCGGCGGGCGCTCTTATTCATCGACAACAGACAATTATTTTTACACAAACAAAACTGAGCAGCATCTACAGACATAAACTTTATTGTCGCTTATTGGACCTTGATAAAACATGAAGCGTTGCTTACAATTCAGGCGAAACTCAAACTTGCAATTACTTTTTTTTGTTTTACTTTTCGGTCGAGATAGACTCTGGCGAAATCCTCGCAAGCCTGTGGCAAGAGGAGGGAAACTTTGAAGTCCGGAAACGCTGCTATATCCAAACATACAGCTAGTTTTTTGCTGTGGTTTCGAAGAGCTGTTAATCTTCAACATATGTGAAACTTAGAGTGGAGTAATGTACAGCTCATGTAAAAGAAGCATCCGTCGGAACACAACTTGGTCAGCGATACCATATCTAAGCTTAAAGCGGAACATACCTAAATTCGATACTGCCTTACTTCACTCAAACTGGAGTAGCTTACGACGAAAATACTTAAGCAAAATTCCAACAGACCTAAACGCGTTGAGTTGTGGGCCAAAAACATGACAAAATTTCGGGAATTTCGGACGCCATTTCCCCCGCGCGACATCCGCAAAAATCCTCGCAGCATGTACGCGCGTGTGCCTCAGGCGATGGCGCAATTTGTTCTAAAAATAGAATTATTGTCCCATATCATGGGGACAACCCCAATACTAGAAATGGCGCGCGCTTACGGTCTCCGTCCCCGATTATGGCTCCTGATCTAACAGATCTTGTTTTTTTTTAGTTTTGTCAGTGACCAGACCCAAACTTCCAGTCGGCCAAATTTTGAATGACGCAACCTGTGATGTTTACTTGCCAAAAGCTGTTGAAACATTAATACAAGGAAAATGTTACGGATATTGTTTTCTTTACTTTGGGTAAAATATATTTTGTTTTGGTTTTATCGAAGCGTTGGATTTGAAGGGAGATAATAAATACGCTAAAAAAAGGTGTACGTCAGCCATGGAATGCGCTGACGTTGCAGCTTTCACTTTCTCTACGTGACAAATAAAATCGTGTTTACTTGGCAAGTTTATTTCGGCAGAAGCGACGGTCATTAATTTATTTGCAATTTTTCGAGCATTTCTTCTGGTTTTAGGCGAATGAGGTAAATTCTTTGGCTGTGTCATCGCAGCGAGTTCGGTGATCAGAAGGAAAATTAACTATTCGCAAGTCAAGCAAAGAACATGTCACAACATGCAAGGACTACGTCATTGGTAGGGAAATAACCACCGCACTAAAAATAGCCGTGAATAACGGGAGTCTTAAATTATGTGACTCGTGTGTCTAGTTTTCCAGCCCTTTACTCGTGGAAAACACCAATGAAATTTAATCATGGCTTTTAAGAAAGAAAGCAATTGTCAATAGTGTTGTTATCAAATCGTTCATATCGTTCATATGGTTCATGCCCATACATATTCCGAAGAAAGTTCCAGATTAAGACCATTACGTCATCGGAGATTTCGCAACGGCTACGACTGATGGTGCAATAATAGGAGTTGCGTTGATCAAGTGATGTGATGTCTACAGTAACAAAAGAACCATCAAGGACGGCTTTGAAATGTGCACTGCGTTGCGACTGTAGTGGTAAGCAAACAGTTAAATTTTAAAAGCGCGGTTATAAGATCTAACAGATCTTCTTGTTTTTTCAGTTTTGTCGGTGACCAGACCCAAGCTTCCACTCGGCCAAATTTGAATGACGCAACCTGTGATGTTTATTCGCCAAAAGCTGTTGAAACATTAATACAAGGACAATGTTACGGATATTATTTTCTTTACTTTGCGTAAAATATATTTTCTTTTGGTTTTATCGAAGCGTTGGATTCGAAAGGAAATAATAAAATACCCTAAAAATAGGCATTACGTCAGCCATGGAATGCGCTGACGTTGCAGCTTTCACTTTCGCTACTTGACGAATAAGGTCGTGTTTACTTTGCAAGTTTATTTCGGCAGAAGCGACAGTCATCAATTTATTTGCAATTTTGTGAGTATTTCTTGTGGTTTTAGGCAAATGAAGTAAATTCTTTAGCTGTTTAATCGCAGCGAGTTCGGTGATCAGAAGGAAAGCTACATATTTGCAAGCCAAGCAAAGAACATATCAGAACATGCAAGGATTACGTCATCGGTAGGGAAATAACCACCGTACTAAAGGTAGCCGTGGATAACAGAAGTCTTGAATTATGTGACTCGTGTGACTACTTTGCTAGCCCTTTGCTAGTGGAAAACACCAATTAAATTTAATCATGACTTTTGAGAAAGTGTTATTACTGTATCGTTCATATCCTTCATGCCCATACATATCCCGAAGAAAGTTCCAGAGTAAGACCATTACGTCATCGGAGATTCACAACGGCTGCGACTGATGGTGCAATAATAGAGTTTGTGTTGATCAAGTGATGTGATGTCAACAGTAAGAAAAGAATCATCAAGGACTGCTTTGGAATGTGCACTGCGTTGCGACTGTAGTGGTAAGCAAACAGTTAAAATTTTAAAAGCGGGGTTATAAGATCTAACAGATCTTCTTGTTTGTTTTATCGGTGACCAGACGCAGACCTCCGCTCGGCCAAATTTCGAATCACGCGGCTTATGATGTTTGCTCGCCAAAAGCTGTTAAAATATTACTGTACTTAAAATTTTAGAAACATTCTACTCTTTATTTAGTAAAGAATATATCGCCTTTCTGTGTTATTGAAGTGCTTGATTTGAAGCGAGTAGTATTGAATACATAAAAGGCAATTACGTCATTCATGGAATGTGTCGACGTTGCAACTTTCTCTTGGGCAGCGTGCTGATTAAGATCGTGCATGTTTTAAACTTTTGTTTCGCCAGGAGCGATAAAGATTGATCTAACTGTAATTTTCCGAGTATGTTTCGTATTTTTAGACAAGAGAAGTGAATTTTCGTGCTGTTTTATTGAAGCGAGTTCAGAGATCGGAAGGAAAATTAAATATTTGCCAGCCAAGCAAAGAACGTGTCAGAACGTGCAAGGATTACGTCATGGGTAGGGAAATAACCACCATACTAAAGATAACCCTGGTAACGTAATTCTTGAATTATGTGACTCGTGTGACTACTTTACTAGCCCTTTACTTATTGTAAAACCAATTTAATTTAATCGTGACTTTTAACAAAGCACGCTGTTGTTAATGGTGTTTTTATCTTAACGTTCGTAACGTTCATATCCCGAAGAAAGTTCCAGATTAAGACCATTACGCCATCGGAGATTTCACAAAGGCTAAGAGCAATGGTATGATTGATTGGTATACCAACCTATTGAGGGATTCTTGAATTACTTTGGTTCACGCTTTTATAACCAGCCGTCTTGACTATTGTAATGATTTATTGTTTGGCTTACCAAAGGGGCAGATCGCTAAATTACAGCGTGTACAAAAGGCAACAGCAAGACTTATTCTTGGCGGGTGTGGACAAAACGTGGGGTAGGCCATGGCCTAGGCCATGGTGTAGGCCATGGCCTACCCTGCGGCCTACCCTATGGCCTACCGGTGGTCAGATCAAGTTTTTAAAAACATAAACAAAACATCAGTAAGAGTCGAATGAGTAAGGTGGCATAAAATTATATCCCTTGTGGTTTCTTGTATCCCTCTAATAGGGGTATACGAAAAGTCACTAACACCAGTACTAAGAGTCACTAACGTTGTTCATTACATGTTTACACTAGCACTCCACAATATGTTACAAACTGGCAACCGGTATGGATCGTGGAGCAGCCATTTTGGATATTCTCAGCGACTACGTAATATCGGCCCTTTCCCGGGGGGGGGGGGAATCCCATATATAAATAACAGGGGTGCTTGCCATACCTTTTAGGGGTTAAAAACGTAGTTTTGGTACCTCTTAGGGGTTCTTTCTAAAATTTCCGACCAGCACACGCGTCTTTTTTATATGAGACTCCCACCCGGGCCCTTCCCCTCCCTCCTAACCTGCCGTTATGGTTGATTGCTTGGCTGGGGAAGATAGATGTCGAAGACAGCGAGAACTAGGATGTTTCAAGGCTGAGTGCTGTAAGGTTTGCATTGTTTCGTTACCTCTGATGTTGAGAATCATGTTAGTGACTTTTTAGTATACCCCTATCAGAGGGATATAATTTTATGCCAGCTAACTCCTTCGACGGATGTTACTAAAACTGATAACGGGGAACGGAGAACGGAGAACGGAGAACGGGGAACCGGGAACCAGGAACGGGAGTCTGGGAACGAGCGTACAGCGGTAACCCGCGCGAAAATTCAACATGGCGGACAAAAGAAAAGAAAAGGGAACAATTTGGGGAAATGTGAGGAAGTGTTACGGTTGTAAACGTGAGTTTCTACCGGCTGTGCCACCAGATCATGGCCCAGTACGTTCTTGTTAGAGAAGAGCCCGATTGGTACTGGGATAAACAAAGCATGAAATGGCGCCTGGGGTGAAAATCGAATCGGTATTATCCTGTATTATTATATGGCTTTGGCTTGTGGCCGATATAACGCGCGCTCTGATTGGCTAAGAGCGAAATCTGAGCGGTCATAATGCAGCCGTCATGCCCACGGGCCGATTGCGGATTATGCAAATTAGGAAGAGCCCGGCTCGGAAAATTCAAGTGCATTGAAACGATGAAAGCCGATTAAAAACAGTAAGAGAAGTAAATTTAACTCCGAGTAGCTAGAAGTTTAGGGATTTTTCCTTAATAAAATTTACATAGAAGTCGTTTTTGACTTACCAGCTGGTAACCTTGGCGGGCACTAGTGAAAAACCATCAAAGTTTGCCGAGTCTTAAGTAAAGCTAAAATCGCTAAGTGAAAAACACCATCGGCTGATCTGTCATGCATCCTGAGCAGAACACCACGAGGAAACTTATAAGTTATCATCTTAGTCACAACAATTACCGAAATATTGAACTCCGTCACAGTTCTCATCAAATAGATTCCCTCTCTTTAACACAAGCAAGTGTAAATCAGCTTCCAGGATCATCAGATGTCAACAATCGGGCGGTTTCTGTCGGTATCAGTGTTTCTGATAACTGCAGGAAGTTTTAGACGTTCACAAAGCTTGAAAAGTTAATCCATAAATCCCAGAATGAAGAAGGCGAAGATATGTTGTCGAAAGCGAATGCGAAGATCGAGTTATTTTAAGCAGTGCATTCTGAAGCATTAGTATTTTGTTTCACCGAAAGACCGTTGGTTTGGACTATTTTGAAGCACTTTCTGTCTTTTTCATGTGCGTTGACGTTTCACCACTAAAGTCGGAAAAACTTCCCCATCAAGTTGTGGCACCACGATACTAAAACACCTTTTTGAAGCTAGGACAATCATTTTTCCCGTAACGAAATGTGTACTTTTGACGGAAGACGTAATACAGTGGTGAAGTTCACTGACTGTGTAGTTATGCCCTGGGTTTGAGACGATGAATGAATCGGTAAACGCGCGCATCGCCGGATGTAAATTGACGACTTCCGCTCGAATAAGTTTTTCTTTTCTTTAATTCATGAGCCATATCAGATAATAAACAACTTAATAACCTCGACCGTTCGGTCGTTACGGGAAAATCTCAAACCTCGGCCTACCGTATTGACCGAGCGATAGCGAGGTCAATACGGCAAGGCCTCAGTTTGAGATTTTCCCGTAACGACCTCACTCTCGGTTATTAAGTAGTTATTATCGCAAGCTACGCCCGCCAATCGGTCAGGCCACAGTCTTTCTTTCATATAATTTCAAGCCTTCATAGTCTACTCATATCTTCTCACTGTGTGCGCGAGCTGTTATATCAATATTTAAAAATAGCAACACGCAATATGATATCGAGGAGAAGTGACATAACACATGAGCATCATTGAACATGGGTCGTCCGCTGTCTTCACACTCGGAAGCTAGATCGGAGATCGGCAAGTCGGCTGGCAAATCAGGTGAGCAGCAGATAAATAACCTGTGGCCTGGCCGCTTTGTTAAAGACAAAATATATGAAGAAACGAGCAAGGAATATTCCGCAATAATGCTAATGTTGGTGAAAGATGACCGCGGAAAAGCGACTGCGTGACACTCGGTATGTTTTTAGATGACATGTTGTCACGTATCAGACGGAAAACAGTCTTTATTCTCTGTCTGCGTTTTGTACCCAGTCTGCATTTTGTACTGACCGATTGGGGTAGCATGTGATAATACCGAAACGATTTTCTCGCCAGGCGCTATTTCATGCTTTGTTTATCTCTGTCTGCGTTTTGTGCTGGCTGCCTGGCTCCGCTAGCCCCTATGGTTATTCTAGGCAGCTAATACTGAAATTTTTACTTTTAAAGTTTTCATTGAAATTGTAATTTTCTTTCTTTAGCAAGAGTGAGTACAAATAAAGATTGATTGTGCCCAATCTGCAGTCTACATTTTGTACCTGGTCTGCACTTTGTACCCGGTCTGCAGTCTTGCAGTCAGCATTTGTACTGACCTATTGGGAAAGCATGTTATAATACCGATTCGATTTTCTGCCCAGGCTCTATTTTATGCTTTGTTTAACCCAGTACCATGGGAGGCGCGGCGGCTTCATGGTTAGTGCCCTCGTCTCCGGATCGAGCGGTCCGGGTTCGAGCCCTGGCCGGGGACATTGTGTTGTGTTCTTGGGCAAGACACTTTACTCTCACAGTGCCTCTCTCCACCCAGGTGTATAAATGAGTACCGGCGAACTTAATGCTGGAGGTAACCCTGCGATGGACTAGCATCCCATCCAGGGGGGAGTAGAAATACTCCTAGTCGCTTGATGCTACAGAAACCGGGATAAGCTCCGGCCTGGTTGGCCACTTGGCTCGTATGTAGACTTTACCTTAACCCAGTACCATATTGGACTCTGGGGCACAGCAATGAAATAATATAAGATTTTGACCGACGGAATATACTAGCACAAGCTCAGTGTGCTTTCATTTTGGTGCTCACAGGGAAGAAACCAAATTCAGCAGATATTTCAGATGATATTTCAGATGATATTTCAGATGATATTTCAGATGATATTTCAGATGATATATCAGATGCTTCTTCAAAACCAATAGTACATTGCAGGCTTAAAATCATAGGAACATACTCTCCTCCCATCGCTTCGGCCGGTTTGGCACTTAGTGGAAGCCACCTTTCTGAGCGAATGTAAACAGTGTCATGTAACAGTCACGGTAAGTCTACCACCTGTACGTTTCTTTTAAGTGCCAGCGGTTTTCCAGTTATAATTAAATTTCAACATGCAACCTGCAACCTGCAAAATATACCTGCCGTTTCTGATAGATAGATAGATAGATAGATAGATAGATAGATAGATAGATAGATAGATAGATAGATAGATAGATAGATGGATGGATGGATGGATGGATGGATGGATGGATGGATGGATGGATGGATGGATGGATGGATGGATGGATGGATGGATGGATGGATGGATGGATGGATGGATGGATGGATGGATGGATAGATAGATAGATAGATAGATAGATAATCTTTATTTATCCACGGTACAAAATTCGTCAGCTTTAAAAATACCTATAAAAGTACCTAATACTAATATAATGAGAAATATTTAAATAAAAAGCTGCTTTCCACGAATGCCGTGCCTTACAGTTCTTCTTTGAGTAGTCGTTTGAATTGCCCAAGGGACTCTGCTTCCCTTAAGTTACAAGGAAGACTGTTCCAGAGAATGGCGCCACTATAGCTATAGCTTAGGTCATATGCGATTTCTCGCCTTTCAAATTTAGAACTGAGATAGTTTGGAGCCAACCCGTACAGAGACCTGTAAACCATCGTAGATTTTTCCACGCTAGAAGTTTGAACAGGTGACCAGCGTCTACGTCATAGTTTGAGTAGGTCAAAACGCGGGCTGCTCTATTTTGTAGCTTTTGTACCTTATTGCGTAAAGTTATCCCACAGTTTCCCCCGACAATATTGCAATAATCAAAGTGTGGCTGTATGAAAGCTTGGTATATTAGATGTGAGGTCGCCTGAGGGACAAGGTGCCTTATTCGTTTTATGACCGCAAAACCAGAAGCGACTTTCTTAGTTACTTTCTCGATATGGCTACTCCAATCGAGTCTGTCATCGATGGTCACTCCAAGTGATTTTGCGGTAGTGACCTGGCTAACTTGAAAGTCATTAACTGCAAATGTCGGGGATTCTGTGAGAGTACTTAGCCTCTGCCTAGATCCGATAAGCATGAATTCGGTTTTAGTCATATTTAGAGTGAGTTTTTTTTGCTCTCAGCCAATTGTGGACATTTTCTAAATCTTGCTTTAGGCGCAACTGAATATTGTCTGCATTATCACCTGCGTATGTAAGGTGGGTGTCATCAGCGTACATCCTCGGCTCACAATATGATAGACAATTTGGAGGATCGTTGATGTATAACAGAAATAGTAGTGGCTCTAAAATGGTCCCCTGGGGAACACCACAACTTAATGAACAGCTTTTAGAGAGCGACCCGTTGATGGAGCACATTTGAGTACGATTCTCTAAATATGACTTAAACCATTGGTGCGCGTTACTGATGTTTTGTTAATGTTTTTAAAAATCTGACCACCGGTAGGCCATAGGGTAGGCCACAGGGTAGGCCATGGCCTACACCATGGCTATGCCATTAGCCTAGGCCATGGCTTACCCCACGTTTTGTCCACACCCTTCTTGGCGTCGGAAAGTTTTCTCACATTACACCGGCGCTTTATGAGCTGCACTGGCTACCGGTTTCTTTGCGTATTGATTGTAAGATTTTACATTTGATTTTTAAATGTATTTATGGGCTTGCACCAACTTACCTTAGTGATCTCATTAGTATAAAATCGAATTCATCATATAATCTTAGGTCTATTGGTAAGCTCTTATTGGACCATCCCAAGGGAAAGATGCTTCCAACATTGGGGGCCAGATCATTTTCAGCGGCAGGTCCGAAACTCTGAAATGGCCTACCTGAAGAGCTTTGTCAAGCAACATCACTTGACAGTTTTAAATCTCGACTTAAGACTTACCTTTTTAAGAAGTATTCTTATAATTTATAATTTTATTTTATTCTTATGGTGATTGTAAATCGCTATTGATCAGAATATGTAAATATGCGCTATATAAATTGGTAAATTATTATTATTATTATTATTATTATTATTATTATTATTATTATTATTATTATTATTATTATTATTATTATTATTATTACAGTCGAACCTGTATCAAGCGGCCCTGTATTAAGCGGTCACCCTCTATTAAGCGGTCAGTTGTAAAAGTCCCGAAAATTACTTCTCTTAATTACTGTAATTTTGACCTCTATTAAGCGGTCGCGGTCACCCTTTACTAAGTCCCGACGAGCTGTTTCTATTGTCTTGACCTGTATTAAACGGTCACTTTGTAAAAGGAAACCACTCAAATACTAGTTCATACAATTACAAATAGCACACCAGGTAATTAATTTCCTTTTTTATTTTCACAAATCATTAAATCGCCGGATGTTAATGTTTCTGCCTTGAGGTCAAAAGTCTTGTCAGCATTGCGGATCGAATTCTTCTTTCGTTAATTTCTGTTTAAGCCAGTTACACGAGAAGTCATCCCCTTGAAAATGATGTTCACATGGCACTTCTAAACCATAGCCACCTCCTCTGTTTACACGCTTCCCTTCCGTCATTAACTGTGATATAAAATGGCATTTTCACTGTGTTCTGGCCTGTATTTTGTACAACCTGTATTACGCGGTCAGCCTGTATTAAGCGGTTACTTAGCCATTCCCCGAGGGTGACCGCTTAATACAGCTTCGACTGTATTATTATTATGGTGCAATAATACAGTTTGTGTTGATCAAGTGATGTGGTGTCTACAGTAATCAATGAATCATCAAGGACTGCTTTGGAATGTGCACTGCATTGCGACTGTAGTGCTAAGAAAACAGTTAAATTTTAAAATCGCGGTTATAAGATCTAAAGATCTTGATTATTCAGGACTTGCAGCCAGTATTGAATGTCAATAGAGTCCTAAAGTGTGACGTCACAAAAAAACAAATTTGAGAAATTATGGGATTTGGCACCATTTTCGAATAGAGCGTCCTTAAAAAAAGGGTCCTTGCCAAAAATTACCTCTTAATTGTAATTCCCAGCCGAAATATAAAGGATGAAAATTTGGTATTGCCCCATATAAATCTCTCTAATTTTGAGTCACTTCCAAACTGAAGGAACTGAAACAAATTTTGAAGGGTTTGTATGGGATGCTATCAAACTTTGATCCCTTATATCTCTATTGGGAATTGCAATTTAGAGCTAATTTTTGGGATGAGGGCCTCTATTAGGTTCCTCTATAAGAATATGACATCATATCCCATAATTTCAAAACTTTTATTTTTGTGACGTCATCACTTTAGGACTCTATGTCAGCAGTGAAAAGCTTTCACTTATTAGGAAAGTTTTTCCATTGTGTCGCTTGACAGACAGTTTCCGTTTGTAAACGTCTTCAATTTCTACTGCAGATGCTTTATGTCTAGGTTCCAGACCCCCATTGATACAGTATAAATAGCTTTCCAAAAATGTTTTAACGGTTATACTTTTGAAAATGTATGTTGACTGGTATACGAAACGTTAAGTTCATAAAATGCATGTTTTTAAAATGTTTATCACCGCTGTTTGTTGTACATTTTTAATCTACAACTACAAGGTTTATTTGAACTGTAAAAGTAACTTAATTACTAATTAATAAATAGTCTAAATTAAAAATACATTCAGTTGTTGGTCACCCAAAATAACTAAAGAGCTAAACTAGTTGGGTGACCACCATTTATTAATTGAAAATAAAGTTAAGGTCAGAAAAGAGGCATTTTACATTTTACATTTTACACACTTAATTAACGAAATAAATTACAGAACAAATCATTCTTAAACATGCATGTATACAATAAAAAGTAAATAAAATAAAAACATAACAGAAACACCAAAATATAGCAATTAGTACTAAAACTTAATAGAAATTAATGAAATGCGAGGATAATTCTCTTTTGAATGAATAGGGAGTTAGAATCTTAAATCTCTCATCAGTCTAATCTACGTGAAGAGAACTAAAAATAAATTCATTAATTCTTTAATTACAAGAGTAAACCTTGTAGCTAGGCATTTTGTGGTTCTTGTAAAAACTGCAAATAACACCCAAATTTCTGAAAGCTACTGAACTGAACTTTCGTTTGTACCCTGCTGTTTTCTGATTATACCGTAAGTATGATCAATCAAGGGAAGAATACATGAAGTGAAAAACAGCGTAAACTCATCTTTCAACGAAGGTGCAAGGTAAAGCGTACCGTTTCCCAGTCATGGTGACTTCATTAATATATAGATTCTGGTAAGCTTAAAAGTGGAGCTCTGCCGGCAGTTACCCCGCAAAAAATCCTCGTAAAGAGAGATGTGACTACTACTTTTCTTTTGAATTCCCTTTGTTAAAGTCTGTTACGGTTTGTAGGTGCCGCCCTGGAACAGTTTCTCTAGAGATCTCCAAAATTTAGCCAAAATCATGCTTCTGCAGGGTTACTATGGCAAAGAGACACAGACGGCTCTATGGAGGGGTATGCGAAACACTAACGCCATACACGTACCCAGACCGTCGCGAATTGCCGAGGGAGGCAGGTTTTTTGCAAACATTTTGAACGCAATTCGAGAGCTTGTTCGAATCACTAAAATTCCGTTCTACCATACGACTACCACCTCCTCAAACAATGTCAAACTTGATCGAATTTGTTTTCGAATACTTTCACCTCGCACAGTCGGAGAATGTTAGCGTCTTTTTCTTTTCTTTTCTTTTCCTTTCTCTTTTTGTGGTCTTGCCAGTCGCCACACGATTGTACCGTCACCCTTGACCAATACGCACCATTCAGCAAACGCTCGTGCTCCCCTCTTAATACCTCTTCCCCATATATTTTGCGATATTTTGCTTTGTTATACAACAAATGCTGTGAGCTTGGGAAGGGGATTGGAAGCATATGTGTGGCAAAGAGATGGGGTGTGCGCGCGCATTTGATGAGAGCAACGGGAGGCTAATAAACCCTGCCTTCCTTGTGTCACATGACTGGAATAGAATCGAACATGTTAGTCGCTCCAGAAGTGGTGTTCATTTTGCCCTCGCCTTAAATAGACCAATTTTGATATATGAAAATGCGTAAAACAATAGACCTCAGCACGAGGCTCTGGGGAATAACTACAGAGTTTGTGGGGTTTATTCCCCACAGCCTTGTGCTGAGGTCTATTGTGTTAGGCTGAATTTTAATATATCGAAAATTTGTCTACTGTAGGACACCAAAAAAAGTTCCTGTGGAACTAGAATGATAAAATAAAACATTCCGAAAGAGAAAACATCAATTAAGTATTACTTTGAAATCAACGTCGAAAATCAAAACTTATAATTATACCCACACGTAGATAAACATGCCGCGAAAAGTCATGTTCCAAACGTTATATGCAAATTTCCCCTGTATGGAAACCGGTAAGGGACAATCCCAAAAAGTTTTTCACATCCGAATAATATTTTAGATCACTTTTTTTTTTTTGCAAGTCACTGTTGAAGAGTTTGTCAAAACTAAAAAACCATTGCAAATCTTGATAAAACAATTAGATCCAGAAATTTCTTTAAGTACTTTTCAAATCGAAGTATCGTCAAATTGGAGATGTCGGAGATCCTGAAAAGATCTTCGGACTTTTCCCGGCATCTGCCGTATCCAAAGTTTAAGTCTCAGAAACATCCTTGAGTGCAAAAGGAAGTACAGCAGAAGAGGTATTAACAATAAAGTTGTAACTGACGTTGGTTCAATAAGTGAAAATAAAGGATGAAATTTGGTGATACTAAGAAGGAGCAAAGTGGGTAAACCTTAAAGAACCGAAGAGGCAACACTGATAACATTACTCACTAACAAGCTTAAGTCACTCTCCAGTGGACAAGTGTTGACAAAACCGGCAAACCACACTCATTATCCATTAGACACTGCGTTATCTGGTGGATTGTGTTAGATGTATGGGTTATTGACCAAGTTTGTTCGGTCAAGATGGCTGGATATTGGCCTCGTTCGTTTTTTGCGATTTTATGGACCTCGACCCCGTCTCGGTCCATAAACACGCAAAAAAAGAACTTGGCCAATATCCAGCCATCTTGACCGAACAAACTTGGTCAATAAAAGACTTATTACATGGCTTTCGGGGAAATTTTTTTGCGGGACACAGCGGGTAGTCCCGAGCGGGCAAGATAGCTCCAGCTTGCCCGCTCGGGTAGCCAATCGCAGCGCAGGATTTGAATCATCTTGCCCGCTCACGGAGCTAGCCATATAGTAAAGCGTTATCCAGACTTTGACCAACTGGAGCCTGATTTTGAGAACAGGACTACATTTTCCTCCATCCTGAACAAAAAGCAGATGTTCACGTACAAGAAACAAACCTTAAGAAGAATAGGGAAACATGACATTGCACCACTTGCGATATCCAAGGGAATTGCCCATTGTTTTATTGGGGAAAAAAGACTTTGGTCTCTAGGACTGGAATCACAAACACAAAAAATGAAATGGGAAACACGTCAGTACATGACAGAACATATATATTTGACACTCAGTAACACTCCTAAAGTCAGAGAAAAGTTAAGATGTAAACAGACCTACTAAAGGGATAACCAACATTTTTGAAAATTTACAACTTCTTGTAAAAGTTTTTGGAGTTGATTCCAGAAGAGATCTCGGACTGAAGTAGGTCACTTAATAAATCAGGCAATTGAATTGCTCTCGAAGTTCACGAATATATAGTGTTGTTCCAGAAAGGCGTTGATATCTGAGACGCATCCACTACCGATGGTCTAATTAAGCACTAGACCACTTTTTCCGTGTTTACATAGCCTTATCTAAACACGAGGAAGGTTCGTAGAATCCGAGACAGTTATGCAAACCCGAGACTACGTCTCGGGTTTGCATAACTTTCGAGAATTATCCCAACCCCCGAGTGTTTAGATGTGGCTATGTAAAGACGGAAAACGTTCTCTATTTCTTTTATAAAGTAATTCTCAAAAATACGCGCGAATCTAAAACGTCACAACCGTGTTTACATACTCTCATCTAAACACACCTATCGACCAATGAGCGCGCGCGTAGTAGCTCAGTTATTTTATGAAGGGAAATGAAGTTCTTAGAGCTTCTAAAAATATTACTACAGTGGAACCCCGTTAATACGACCACCTTCGGGCCATGAAAACTTAGTCGCATTAACGGAGTGGTTGTATTAAAGGGGTTCTTTAAATAAGAAAATGACCGTACTGTGCTTTTTGAGGGGGCGGCAGAATAAAGTGGCTGTAATAACGAGGTGGTCGTATTAACGGGGTAGTCGTAAGGTGGGGTTCCACTGAAGTTTAAAATATATCCTGGATTCCAGCTAAATCCGCATTCATTGAATGCACTTACCCATTTCGTGAGAGGTATCCAAATCCTATACGAGTATACTCTCCTTTTAACATTTGAGTGTGTTTTGACCAAGATGAACTGGAAAAGGAAACTGTTCAAGTACGTCTATCAGGGAAAGAGGGTGCGCAATTGGCTGTTACGTTAAGTTTCTTTGAACCACAAGAGATAAACCTCGACAATTTTACAAATTCACTCACCTGAATTGGTTACTCTGCTGATTGTAATCAACGTTGGATTGGTGGATTTAGATAAACCTCGCGAACGTGATGCTGTGAAGCCGTGCAAGAAAATTCAAAAGTCACCTGATTTGGTCAGGTGATGAACAAGAGAAATCAAACGTGCCCGAGTGTTTTAGCGAAATTACAAAACAGTAAACGTAGCGGAAAGAAGTGGTTGATTCGTTGATCTATCGAAAATATAACTTCAGTTCAGTCTTCACAACTTTTGCTGCAAGTTTCTGCCCGGAAGATTTACACTGGCCGAACTGAATTGCCAACTTGCGGTAAGTGACTTTTGTTGTTGCGTTTGCTATGAAAATTAACAAGTTGCCTCGGCGATATAAGCTTATTTTCATTTGGTATCCATTAAAAGTCTTCCTTATTTGAAGCCATGCTGTAAGAGATTTGAAAAATTGCATCGTTTTAATTTCGCTCGTCTCTAAACAATAACACGTGGGTCGCTTTGGAGGTTGCTGTAAGTTGTAAACAAATTAAGTTTTCTGTCGATTTTCGTCGTCAACTTAAGCTTATAACCTCACGTCTGAAGATAAGCTTAACCAAAACCGTACTTGTAAACACGGCCGGGCGAGTTTTGAAGTTTTCTCTGAGTTAGTTAGCACTGCCGCTTCGTAGACTGCTAAAATTTCTTCCTCTGTTGTTGAAAACCAAGGAAGGTTTACAAACCATTTTAAGCCGAAGCGAACAGGATTTGCTAAATTTAATTTTGTTCCTGTGTGAATATTTGCATATTGTGATTACAAAGTGTGGAGAGTTCCTCGTTTTGTTAGTTAAATTTATTCGGTTTGGCGAAATGCTTTTGTGAATTCCGAGGTTAATTTGGTTGAAGACTGTTAAAGCTACTGCCAATAAAATGACTGCAAAGCTAAATTAAGCCGTCGGCAAAAATACAGACTCTCAGTAATATTCAGATTTAAACGTGAATAATTTTTAAACTTTAACACCGCAAGCTTAAACGAATTATCTTTATCCTCTCTTTTATTCGGTCACCTTTCATTGAGAAGGGATTTGCTGTTGATACTCGAGCTCAGATGTAGTGATATGCATCTTGTGTTTATAATGTAGATTTCCTCGTTTTATTTTGTTGTCTGTCCAATTAGTTCGGTTTGGTGAAATGCTTATATAGTCCAAAATGTCGAGTAGACGATTATGCATGGCAATCCTGTCTGCAAATAAAGCTGTGCTTTGATTTTGATTGGCTATTTCATTTTATTTGTGCCATTGCTTTTGGTTGGGGGTACATGGACCCTATTTTCTTAATAAGAGGTTATTCCCCAATGCGGTATTTACACTTAATATGGAAATGTTCCTACTAAGTGACATGGTACTAATTAACTCGGTAAATTGAACAGTGTAATAGAAGTTCTTGCCCTGACCATTTCTCGGTAATAAGAATAACTTTTACATACATTTTTACACAATTTAGTTGGAGAGAGCATTCTCCTATCTCCACTCTCTCTCTCTCTCTCTCTGCTCTCTTCTTCACACTAATTTTTTATTAACTAACTTATTAAATGAATGTCACTGACTGTTTTCTTTGTTGTGCATGCATACTTTTTTGCTTGTCGAAGAAAGTTTCAGTTTCTTCCTGGCTGTACAGTTTCCTTTTTCCTGTCCTGTACCAATTTGATTGTGAGATAACTTTGTGAATTCTCTATTCTCCTTAAATTTTATCTCATCAGGTTGATAGAATGCACTCTCAGAGTGTTCCATCATTGTCTTCAGTCGCTACAATTTTCTGGAAAAAAGCAATAGTTTTCTTAATTTCCTTTTACTTTGTGTTAGGACTTTTTAGCATGCCTGTAACTGGCCCATGGACATTACGGGAGAATAATTTTCAAGTAAAGAATTACATTCGTTTTAGTGTTGATTATTTTAAATTGTTATGAATTAGGCATTTATTTTTATTTTTTATTTTTTATATTTTTTATTTTAGTCGCACGCGATGTTTTATGATTTTACTGAGGTATACTATGTAAATGTAAATAATGCACTGGAATTGGCCAATCAGAGTGCATTATATCGGCTTTAAACACAAACCATATATAATAAATGACTTGTATGTGAATGATATTTTTATTACAGAGAACTGGACAGGGCAAGAACTTCTTTTGTGAATTTATATATTAATTCCTCTCAGTGCTGTCAAAATGTCTCAGGAACCTTCATTTCTGATAATCTATTATTTTCCACCATACCTACAGCACAGAAGCTCACCAAATCCTAACTGATAACTAACATGTGTGTATCTCTAGCCTTTGCTGTGTGCTACATGTATATTCTGTTATCTTGCCTTAACTGCTAGAAACAATTTTGACAGAGCTGTTGCAACAGTTTCACTTAAATTGAATTCCAGTAACAGCGCTACATGTAGCAGTGTTATTGAGTATGAACTTTATGAAGGATTTTAAACTTTTATTTTTTTATGATTACAGACGACAACAAAATATACATGTGTATACATAACCTGATGTTGGTGTTGGTTACAAACTGTAGTTCATAATGGTCATCCTGTTACAGGTAAGGGAGAAAAGTTCAGAGAGTTTAGAACATTTCTTCCCCCGGCACACCTTCTGTCTATAGGTGCAATAATTGAGAGGTTATATATATATACGAAGAGTAATGTAAAGTTACTGTATAAACTTAGCATTAAAATCTGACATTTCAACGCCTCCTTTGCTAAAATTAGTCACGATTTAATTGTTATCACTCCCTGTGAATTCACAGAGATTCCAGAGGCAAATTATCACCTAATGTGGAAGTCCTGTCTTCAAGTGAGGGAAAATGACACAAAAGAGTTACAATGAGAGTAAAAAGAATTGTGAATGTTGATATGGTGTACATTATACATCATGTAAAGGTATTTGGTGAGTGCCAAAGGCATAACATTTCATGTATTGCTTTTTCAGGACAAATTATATAACAGTGACGTTTTAAAAGGTGTGATCAGAAAAATAATGAGTACATTGTCCAGGCAACACCAGTTTATGGACGGCATACGCAGACAGTAAGAGGAACTGTAAACGCTACCACGTAAGTTAGTTCTATGCTTATGACTTCTTGTTCTTGGATTTTGTGTCATTTCATCACAAGAATAGGTAATGAAAGATGCAATAGTTGTTGCAATATATTTTTGAAGGAAAACTTATAAGTCTGCCTATGCTGGATAACAGCCATGTGTAAACTGAATGTGAAGCAAACACTCTGTTAAAGATGGGGCAACCCTAAAAGCCAGAAACTGGAATCCGGAATCTGGAACCAAAAACCGGAATCCAGAAACTGGAAACCGGAATCTGCAAATCAAAGAAAATAAGTTCTTCAAATACACGAAAATTGTTTTGCTTAGCTTTTTGACTGTAAAGAGTAAGCTGCCAAGTAAAAAGGACCTCAAACTTAACCTTTTTTGACACAAAAATTCCCCGTCTGTTGAAATCATGCAACCGTTATTTTTAGTGAGGGCTATGATTATGAGAATCTCAGTAAAGTGCGTCTTAATTTTATTCCAAGCACCTCGAGAGTGTCTAAAATAAGCTTGCTGGTAATTGCCATTTTGTTTAATAAGTGATCTTCAATTTACCCGGAGTATAAGTTTATCCTTTATGTCTAGTAGATACTGAACAAGATAGAAAATGTCATAGAGAACAGGATATCCGTCAGTGGCAGCCCCCTGTACATTGACAGTCACGCCCCCCACTTTCGAAGTCCAAAGCCTAACCCATCTGGTCTAAATATGAAATTTGATTTTTCTAACAGATACGAGACCAATTCCAGATTAACACAATTTCCACACTGATACTGTTACAAATCAGCCTTTCATATTCTTGGCGGCCATCATATTAAAACAATTTGTAGAAATGTTGCACACTTACTTCCGTCTGCTTCTCACTTGCTAACAGATCAGACCACATGTTGTTAAAAGATGCTAAAAGGCTGCCAGAAACTTACTGCAATAGCCTGTAATAGCTTGTTGTTAATGTGCTGCTCACCAGTCTTCTCAGAGCAATTTGATCTAGACAAGAAGCAGGCTCTCACCAGGGCCAGCTTGAACAAAAGATGGGTAACTTAGCCTATGAGCAGGCTCTCATGTTTGGGCTGGGGGTGTGAGTGGCAGAGCCGCATGAAGGCTGTTGGTGACATGCCAATGCAGAAAAACACTAGACACCTATTTAGCCTGCTCACACACTAGAGACAGATACTAGAGCCTGCTCGCAGGCTATGAGTAACTCTATCCACCCAAAAACTCAGTATCCCTGACTGGATAGTGATGTACCCAATGGATAGCTTTATGCAGCTTTTGAACAACTGGGCCAGATATATAGCTAAGGGTTGTTCAGAACTATTCAATAATTTTTTAGCAATTACAGTCTGTGGCTGAAGTAAAGCCAAGAAAATAAATAACAACAAAATAATTTTTGCTCATGTTTATTTATTAGAAATTGCTGAAGTGAATTATTTCTATCATCATTCATAATATCTGGATTCCAGATTCTGGTTTTTGGTTCCGGATTCCGGATTCCAGATTCTGGATTCCGGATTTCGGTTTCCAAATTCAGTGTTTTAGGGTTGCCCCAGATGATGTATGTGCATATGTTAATCTTGAATAATCTGAAATTTCAGAGAGTTTAAAAATATCATATCATATCTGTGATGGTTCTGAGGTGGAGGGCTGTTACATGTACATGTAAATGTCTCATGCACGATTTTTCACTCGTTATGATTCAGGTGCAAATAGTTTCTGTATCTGTTGATGTGCAACAATCTACACCAATATTTCAACCTAATAATGTACAGTGTATATTAATTAACCAAATTATGCTGTTTTTAGTTGACCAGTGCTGCTACATAGTAATGTGATATTGAAGGTCACAAATTTAAAAACATGCCCAGTGTCAACTTGTCAAGTATATGAACTGGCCAGACAGTGTAGATTGAAAATTCTCTGAAAGGTAAGATGTTTCTTAAACATTATTTTGTAATTAATGATTTCTCAGACATTGTTTTCTTTAAGAAAAGATTCATACCCCACATGGAGGTTTTTTCTCTATTAGAGCTCTTGATTCCTGATACTTTAATTTGGAATTTCTAAAGACTGGCCATGAATGGGTGTTGGGTGTGAATATCTTCTGGAACTGCACATTCATTCATTGAGTTTACAAGCAAGAACATCAGTATTTATCCTGACAAACTCTGATTTTCTTCTGGAAGCTGAACTCATATACAGTTGTGCAGTTATATGTACAACCAAACAGCCTGGATGACCCTGTGATTGGGACTGTGCACATTGTTGTAACCCTCAATGTTCCAGTTTCTTGTTTGAAGCAAATTGCATTTGCTCTTGAAAGCAAGTGGCGAAGTTCATAACAGTTCTGTAAGTTTACTTTGTATTTCAGGGCAGAGCCTGCCACAGTGAAAGTTGGAGTACCAACCCCTAGCATTTGATTCACTACTAACACTCAGTAAACAACTAACAATGAAGTACACTGTATATCAAAGAAAGGAATTACATGCCTGTTCCTGTCAGTCAATATACATGTATGAACAGTTTACAGATGGGGAGCCTGTTTTAAAACATCAAAGATTTTCAAAGCAACCATGTCCTGGTGAGATATTTCTGAGGAAATATAAATTTAAGGTCCTTATGATTGCTTATAGGCATTGATTTTTATTGTAAACAATATCTTACTGAGTGTATTTTTCTTGTGTACTAATTGTTGTAGAACACAGACATCACTGTTATGACAGAGATATTAATTTGTGAAAAGTTCTATAAACAAATGCATCTGGGAACAAATTAATTTATCATGGATGCAGCTTCTGAGAGATCCCCAATATTAATGGAACATACACTGTTCATACATGTAAAAGAGTTCAGTAATTCATTACTTATGATTGTAATGCTTTGTTTGGTTTCTCTGTATTTACAGACAACTTGATGGGATTATAGATTCTGCACCAAGTTCATTGAATAAACTGACTTGGAGGTTCAGTTCTGCAGCTCATCCTATTTGTAGTAATATCATAGCTGCAACATTGTGACAGATACACTGCATTACATTATTAAGAAACACATATTAACTAATTATTTTTAAGTGCCTTTTAAATTAATCAGTTTTTCTTAGAGATAATTTACTCATGGTTTAAATAATTGGCTTTTTGGCTTTAAAATGATATTTATTGAGCTTTTAAATCAATTTTGTGATAATCTGCATTGGACATGGCATAAATTGATATTTTGCCAACACAAAATGGAGAACTGGGTCTTAAGCAAAGTTGCAGGATTAGCATTTTTGTAGAAAGAAAGGGTTGAGAAATTTGTGACATTCTACAGACAGCCTTGCCATTCGCAATGTCCGATAAGGTTAATTTGTTCCATTCTGTTGTAGAAATAGTGTTCTCTAATTTATAAATTATTTCAATCTGTTGTTTAAATGATTGCCTTATAACTCCATGTCTGGCTTTGGTGCATGTAGGATATTGATGTATTTTTTAGCCATTTTGCTGTAAATTATCTTAATTGATGTGTCAATCAAAACATATCTTGGATATGCTGGGCTCTTCTGACAAATGTACCTATGCCTGATAACCTTGGAGTGCATTTGGTTGTGTAGTGCAGACAAAATACATGTACATAATATAACTTCCTCTTAGCTCACTGATAATTCTTGGTATAATTTAATCATAGCAAAATTAATTAATGGAACCCAATAACAGCTCTTGTAGTCCACAATACCAGTCGAGAAAAAGAACAGATCACATTGAAATTGAATAATAAAATTATTATTAGAAGCCTATGCAAGTATTCATGATCAGCAAAAAAAAAAATATCGTAAGTACCATTCATGCGAGGGTGATTTTGCTTATTGCAAACCCTTCCAGCAGGAGGAGACTCCATACAATAGTGAAGATGGCTAAATGTATCTTTGGGGACAAGTTAGAAAACAAAACTTTCCAACTTTTCACATATGTATACTGTTTTGGTATTTTTGTGAGATTTCATTTGGTAGAGATTCAGGGACTGAGTATATTGTAACCACAGCATTTCAATCAGTCCCCACAACAAAAAAATGTGTAAACTTCTTTTGTGTGGGAGTCCCCATGTTAACTAAGGAAGAATATAATGATTAATAACAATGCCTTGTCTTTCTGAATAAGGTAGGAAAGAACAAGAAATGCCACCAAAAAGCACAGAAGACAGTTCTGTTCTGTGATCAAGATTTTTGGTGGCTTCCAAGAAATCCTTGAAATCATGGCTCCATATTTCATAATCACACCATCTTACACCTCGATCTGCTGATGTAATACTAGTTCCGGCTGAAACTATTAAATCATTCGCAATTTACCTCATACATGTACATGTTGGATTATTTTCATTAGTAACAACATTCCAAAAAATAACTGAGGAGCTCCGCTTTTAGGCTGGCCTAAATGTATATATTATATAGATTTAACCAAGCCTAAAAGTGGAGCTCCTGATTGCAATAACTGACGATAAAGGAAAAAGAGAATTATTTTTTCTTCGGGATCAGAAACTCAAAAAATGATCAATTGTGGGCATTTAATTGTTCAGCGTGTGGTTTTGTTATTGTTCTAGTTAAATTTTAACAAACTATACCCATTAAGCCTAGCCAAGATTGTAGAAATTACGTACACAATATATCAGTGACTTTCCGAGACGATTGTACGAGGAATATGTCAGAAGAAAAGTCAACAACGCGCCAGGGGTTAATTTGCGCCGAAATTTTGCCTTTACGAGTAGTCCTTTCTTCTCCCCCAGAGAAATAACGTGACTTGAGCCCGCGATCAAATCGTTAAACTAGTAACTGGTCAGCGGTCAGTTTTTAAAAAACGCGCGACTCCAGTGAGCTTTAAACCTGAGCCCGCGATATAGTCACGTGATACTGGTCAGCGGATAGTTTGTTGTGACAGCTGTCAATTAACAATAGCGTGGACGCCCAAAATCAAAGATGTAGCTATGGTAATGGTGTTACTCTCTTAGTTTTCAAGGTATTGGCGTACGCACGAACGGACGGACGTACGAACGTACGAACAGTCACGTGACAACCAAAATTTTTCGGATCGATGGGTTACCAAATTTTCTAAGGTATGGGGCTCCGCTCGCGCGCCTTCGGCGCGCAGGAGCTCCGCTATGATTACTGCAAGTATCAAAGCCACCAGTTTTTTGCAAAGAGCGACGAATGGAACAGGAGACACAAAATTACAGGTAAACTATCTATTTTATTCATTTCTTTATTTACTCTATCGTACTCAACTATTTTATATGGTTCTTGTTGTCTGTGTATTATATTAAGGGCATCCAATTAGCTAACGTTTAACAGGAGACAAAATCCTCAAGAAGCAAGCAACAAATTACAGTGGAACCCCGCCTTACGACCACCGCGTTAATACGACCACCTCGTTAATACGGCCACTTTATTCTGACCCAAAAAAAAGCTCAGTCAGTCATTTTCTTATTTAAAGAACCCCTTTAATACGACCACCCCGTTAGTGCGACCAATTTTTCAAGGCCCGAAGGTGGTCGTATTAACGGAGTTCCACTGTAGCTGTTTTGAAACTTATTTTTAATTTTATTGAAAGCGTTTAAGCTGTTCGGCACTCAAAGAGACACGTATCCAAACTTTTTTCAGGATCCAAACTTTTTTCATTTTTCAGGAGGCTCTTTCAAAACTTTCTACCTCCTTCTGTTGACCAAAGTTAAACCTTCGGTGGTGTTGGGGGACGGAAGATGGGTACCATTTAAGCAAGGTAAATGAATGTGAAATAAGAAGCGCTCAGCTTATGTCAAGCTCGGTACAAAGACAAAATCTTAGTCCCGTACGGGGCTTGGATTTGGAGCTCAATTGTTTTTCATTTAATCCTACCAAGAGACGATCATTTTCGTCTCTTGGTCATTAATCAATGCATGATTAATGGCAACTGTTTCAGAACACACTAGGGAATAGCCTGGACTAATAACAGGATTAATATTACATAGCCTGCGTAGCAAGCATTCCAGTACAAAGAACTTTTGTGCATTCTGACCGTTCGTAAATTAAATTGAAGCGAGAGCAAAAATTCGACGAACCAGGGGTTGGTGGGGCTCGCTCCACCCCCATCACGCGCGGCCAGAATGTTAAGCGCGGCCAGAATGTGGAAAAGCTCGAACGCTTGCAACGCTGGCTATATTACTTCATCAATATTAATTTCATAAAATTGTACACTGAACAGCGTCTCCTCGTCGGATTAACACAACCCGAAAAGACGACCTCTTTTCGGGAGTCTGCGAGGAGACGGCAGAAATCCAGACGAGATGAAAAAGGAAAAATGCCCCGGCAAATGCAATTTTATTTGCGAGTTTTGACCTTTACACAATGTACTGACTTTCAACGTGTGCACTAGCCTGCTTAGCTTGGCGGTTTAAGCAATTTTTTAAGCAATTTGAGCGTGAGCACACAAAGCGGCGAAGCCGCGAGGGGGTTTCTCAGTTGTCTCTCTCCCAGGCTCTTCGCGGCTTTGGCGCTCTTTATCGTGACTTCGCCGCCTTCTTAGCGCGCTCAAATTGCTTAAAAACCGCCAAGCTACGCAGGGTACGTGTGCACACGTTCTCCGTCCTAACTACTTGGCAAATATGAGAATCCTTCGATTCATTTACCTCGCAACATTGCATGTGGACAGGTGTTCTTTCAAAAGGAATTTGCATTTCTTGTCACCGTTTCGATTTTCGTTTGTCTTTTTAATTCTAACTTAGTTTACTTCACATTTTAAAGGAAAACCACTAACAAGACGGCGATGTTCTGTTTATCTCGATATGTGGACCTTGCAGTTCAAATTCTACATTCAGAAATTTGCCGTGGACTTAGTGTTATGCTAATTATTTTTTCGTTAGTAAGTTGTCATGCTAAGCTAACTAAATGACAAAACTTGAGATTCAGTTTTCTACTCCATGTTGTCTCTCATTTTTTTTGTAATGAGTTACTAAAACAATTGAAAACCAACTTAGAACGTGCCAATTTTCGACTGCATCTTTTTTTTTTTTTTTTTTTTTTTTTGCAACTTTATCTAAATGTTTTGAACATTAAGTTTGAAGAAGAGCTGTCTGGTAGTTCGTCGCATTTGTGGTTTTGGTGATAATTGGCACTTTGTTACCTCAAGGATTATATCGTGTGACAGGCAAACAGAGGTGCTCTCTACCTGCGACAGATGACGAAAATGCCCGCAAAAATCTTGTTTTTTCATCCAATTAAAAACTAGCTTCGCTCCTGTCTCTTCTCTTTAACATTAGCCCTGTGAACAATAAACGCAAAAGCGCATACTAAAACACCCACAAACACGAATAAAGATCCAAAAATCATCAAAATAATAATTGTTTGGTTGTCGATCATGGCGCACGAGTCAGAAGGTGTAGTTTTGTCAAGAGCACTGTTGTTACTCCCGACACATTTCAAACCGAGGACCAGAAAAATTATTCCTGGTAGAAAGAATAATGTAGTAGTGATGAGCAAACCGCAGATGCTCAAGTCTAGTTTGTTGCAAAATTGCATTTTAAATTTCCTCGTATATGTCTTGTCTGCCCTCTGTGTGCTCTGTAGACTTGAAGTAAATAACCTCGCAGAGAGCTGTATCTAATTTCAGATGCCGCCTGAAATCTATCCTTCCTTTATGACACTTTTTCCTTAAGACATCGAAAAGTTCAATACATATCTTGCTCTCCTGCTGCGCTTCCAGCTTGAATTGGACGTGAACTCATTCCCAATTAACCTTGTGTGTTTGTGGTGAAGCGCGAATTGTTGAGAAGAAAATAAGTGATATATTACTAGATGTTTATGAAACTCTTTTGAAGCTACTGTGCAACGACAACTTTGACAGCAGGTGTATCTTCGGAAAACCTCCTACAATTTCCATTCTTGTCAGAATAATGGTCTGATCTCACCCGAACCATTATGTGATTAGAATTTGTTATAAACAAATAAAAGACCAACTGATATTTTACCTGTCATTCCTGATTTACAAGAAATGAAAAGAAAACAATTTTATATAACCATTTATGAATTGTGCTGAATATTTGTTGCAAGTACTATTGTCGAGTAAAGTCCGCTGACAATATCGCGCAATTTGAACAGCATAAGCTCACATCAAAGATCTGGCTATCTTAGAGAAATGAAAGTGCCTCGACGTCACTGCAGAAAGTAGGCACTCCTTGAAGAATCATTACATTTTTGATTAAATATACGGCATGGAAAGCTATATGAAATGTAACATTACTCTACCATGTGTGAACTTCTAAAGCACATTAGTGCACTTACATTTTTTTATCTAGATAAATTACATTTTTAATTATTTTCAATACATCGTTCCTTTTTCGCGCGATGCCCGTAAATTAGCTGGTGAGCTCGCGAGTGTACACTTCAAATTACGTTAAGCTTTATTCCATGTTTTTTATTGGTTTAAACAACAGACTGGAGTCGGCCGTCTTCTTTCGATGATAACGCAAGTCAGTATTTCATGTATTTAAGGTAATTCCTCTGAAATAAAAGTTACAATAGGTTTTTGTTCAAACTTTGTCCACTGAATATTTGCCATATGATAACTTCAATTTTGAAATAAAAAAGGTGGGTGCCCATGCTCATTAAGGAGCAGCGAGGCATTGAAAATGCCCCATTTTGGCATTATTTAATGCTCATCATAAGAACGCATTCCCAGTAATTGTAACATCTTTGTGAGCCCGGACTCATAAGAACACGCATTAAACTACAGTCAATACAATGTGTCGGACACAAATAAACGTTTTAAGTTTGATTCAGACAGAAAGCTAAATCCTTGATTAAAAATTTGAACCAAATTTCTTGACGTGGTTACCGACTGCAAAATAGAAAAGGCCACAGTGTATCTGCTATTTTTCTTATTTATTCAATTTTCAGCAATAGAAATTAAATCAGTCTTTTCTCACGCAAAGCTTATGATTAGTTGATTACAATGACTGGAAAAAAATTGGGGTGCCCGTGCTCGTTGGTGAGCTAGAGCCATTTTTCAACTGACAGAGCTCAATATCAAGGCAAATCCGTCATGTTTTCAATATGCGCGTGCACGAGCGCGCGCTAATGACGCCATAAATTATGCGCAGTAAGGATGTGCAATGCAAATGTGAGGAATGACCTTAATAGACTATAGACCCCGACGCACTGGGCCGCCGAATTTCTGTTTATTTTGCAAAAATATTCGTCATCAGTTCCTTTCTACGTATACAAGTGTACACAGTGTTTTGTTCCTACCGAAAATTTTGTCAAGCCGTACCAAACTTCAAAGGCGCTTTCGTTATGCCTCGGAGCAGGACAAATTTTTGTCAAGCGTCAAAACTGTCAGATTTTACAATTTGCAGACGTTGATCTGGCTAAAAGTGTCAATCAAATAACTTTGATCTCGCTGTTTAGAGTCTATAAATTCAGGCAGAAGCCCGTTAGATTGCAACGTGATTGACACTTATGGTTATCAAACATTTTGGTGTTTTCAAGTGCGTACGCGATTACCAAATTCAAAATTTGGTGGAGACAAAATTTGTCGAAATTTTGGCAGAGCCTAACAAGTCTTGTCATCCTAGTGCGTACGGTACCTATGGCTGTCATGCTGGCCGACGAACAACAACGATAACCGGGCCTGCATGGCTCAGCATGCAATGAGACTAGAGCCCCGTCCTAACAGTTGTGATAACAGCTTTTTGGGTCGCTTAAGTTGTTATCCTTGTTACAACAATCCAGAGGGAAACACGCTTGCAGCGACGGAGTTTGTCAGACTCCTAGAGGACTCGGGATCTATTACAGCAAAACAATCCAACGGGACGACAGAGAATACGCAGTGACTTGGTTCCAACAGTAGAGTTTAATCCGCTAACGTACTCAGAACGTATAACATAACCAATACGGGATAGTGGTATCCGGCGTACTACCACCGGGGGCGTAACCGAAGAACAATTTACAAAACACCTGTATTTATGCTAGACTCTAAACAAGTGATCTAATATTTCGTTTAGTAAACCTAAACCCCTATTGGCTGCCAATGAGCTCATTGTTGTTCCAAGCTATTCCATCATAGGCGGTCAGTTATTCTGCTCGTAAATATTAACTACTTACAACTTCAGGTAGTTCTCACTACAAGGTGTTACACGATAATACAGATAGACAGGTGGTTACCACGGTTATTGGACTTTCACTTGACTGCTAACTGTTGGCTTTTTTATGGTTATGAATATCGGCAAATTCTCCCCTCACACAGTAAGATACTACAATGTAGACTAAGGCAACGATCGTCATTGCTGAATAACTTAAAGCAAACAAGAAAAGCTATCGTTAAGTGGAAACTAAATCTGCCTAGAGAGAAAATTCCAGGCAAAATCTTTCTCGTCTACATTGTCCTAGTGTTAACAAACATTCTCCTACTTAATGTCTGTTCATGTCATATTACTGAATGGGAAAATTATATGATATAAGAATTTAAAAACTTAAAAATAAAAATAAAAATTGGCCTAATAAGGCAAAAAATGTCAAAGTGCCAACTTGTGAAAAATCACGCGAATTTCGGGCAGAGCCCCCCTTCAGTGTGAAAACTGTTAAATGTTGATTCGGGCGACTGTTCATTTGAAAGTAACGTACAGAAGCTAAGCGCGCGGAAACTAGACGCGCACTCCGTTTATATGAAATAGAAGCAATAATATTGTCCTCCGGGTTGCAAGAAGGTCTGAATCAAAGGAATATGGAATAGAACTTTAATAGTATAGTTTGACCGGAAGTGTCGCTTATTAAATTAGCATTCTCTTCTAGAGGAATTGTTTTGGTGTTGTTAATATATAACTTTTCAGTTACCTTCTGCGTTCTCAACAGATGGACAACAACACGCATTTGGATAGCACAAGATTAATACACCTTTGGAGAACACATATATCCAAGTCACTATTTTCCATGAACACAGGATCTTTATGTCGTTCACCTATTTATAGAAGAAGAAGAAGAAGAAGAAGAAGAAGAAGAAGAAGAAGCAGAAGCAGAAGCAGAGGCAGAAGAAGAAGAAGAAGAAGAAGAAGAGGAAGAAGAAGAAGCAGAAGCAGAGGCAGAAGCAGAGGAAGACGACGAAGAAGAAGAAGAAGAAGAGCAAGAGCAAGAGGAAAAAAGATGAAGAAGAAGAAGAAGACGAAGACGAAGAAGAAGAAGGAGCAAAAGCAGAGGAAGACGAAGAAGAAAAAGAAGAAGAAGAAGCAGAAGAAAAAGAAGAAGACGAAGAGGAAAAAGAAGAAGAAGAAGCAGAAGAAAAAGAAGAAGAAGAAGAAGAAAAAGAAGAAGAAGGAGCAAAAGCAGAGGCAGAAGCAGAGGAAGAAGAAGAAGAAGCAGAAGCAGAAGAAAAAGAACAAGAAGAAGCAGAAGAAGAAGCAGAAGCAGAGCAAGAACAAGAACAAGAACAAGAAGAAGGAGAAAAAGAAGGAGAAGAAGAAGAAGAAGCAGGAGCAGGAGCAGGAGCAGGAGGAGCAGGAGCAGGAGCAGGAGGAGCAGGAGCAGGAGCAGGAGCAGGAGCAGGAGCAGGAGCAGGAGCAGGAGCAGGAGCAGGAGCAGAAGAAGAAGAAGAAGAAGAAGAAAGAGTATGGGCTCATTAGCGCTTTTGCCACTTTTTTGTTCTTATTCATCTATGATCTATTACTGAATAGGCACACGGCAACATGGAATCTATTTGTTAAGCTAATGAGGAAAAATGTAAACAATGACGTCAACAGCAATCGCTATATTTGTTCACCGCCAAATGCAAATCTGCGAAATTGTCACAACCGACTCATCTCTACCAGGGGGACCCTCTAAAGGGAGAATATGCCAGATTGTTTCTCAACAGCAGTGGGATGAAAAAATTTTAATCGATGACGTAGTCGTCGTTTAATGCTGGCGCGCAGCATTCCTTTGGATAGTGGTTTCGCACTTTTTTCACGCTGCGCTTATGTCGCGCACGATTTATCCCTCGGTGGAGGCGAAATGCACTCTGGGAGCTAGTAAATAAGACACATCAGCCGTCTTTGGTTTCGGAGAGTGAGAAACCTGTCCTTTGCGGCCGTCGTTTGCAGTTTATGATCCGCAGAGAGCCTTTAACTTCAGCATTTTAAAAACAAAGATTTTGAGCGTGGATTGTGCTTTATCCAGTATCGGATAAATTTATGCTCAAGGACAAACTCACAATAAGAATATATCGTCCATACATACAAGTTTAGATCGACAAGCAAGTCGCACCCCCGATAGGTCAAGGGTCCACATTAAATTTACGTATTTGTGAGCGCTGTGTAGGCCGGACCTTTGCCTGTCTTGAAGTGAATTGAATGAGCACTGTCAGAGCATTGTATGAGCATTGTATGAGCACTGAAATATCTGAACTAAACTTCTCTGTGGACTGAAATATTGGTGAAATTGAACTCAGTTAAATTCAAGAAGAGCATTGAAGAAGTTCACTGTCAAACCAGTTGAGATACCACAAAGCAACGGAGAACGATGTAACGAAAAGGTGAGCTATCTGAAGGTTGTAGCACCGACAAAGTGTTGGTTAGATTTCCAGTTGTTAAACGCAGGTATCGGGACTGGAGTGATTGTCGCATTTTATCCATTTTCTTCTAGTTAGGCAGGGGTCGCACTATCGATGTTTACATTGGACATGAATTCTATCTTCGCAAGCTCGCGACATGCGCGACCCTTATGTCGCGATCACTATGTCCGCGACACCTTAAGATCAAAGAAACTGATATCCTGCCACGAAGCAGGTCACATCTCGCCTAAATGGCCTTAAAAAAAACATTTTTTCTTTTTTTGCAATGTCATTCAAATCTGAAATTCTGCAATTAAATTAGATTTCACAACACAAGCACGCATCGTGTACAGAGCTCTTGCTTCAACATTTTCCCAATTGTCACAAAGCGTTATCAATTGTAATTCTTCAATATGGCCAATCACTTTAATCCGTACGAATTTCAATGCTTTCAGTTTTCATAGCAGAGTGGAAATGACTCGCAGCCGATTTGTTTTCAGCAGTAAAACGCACAGCCACAAGCAGTTTCATCGTTTCCTCCGAGTCTAGAGCAGCCTTCTGTTTCACAAAAGAAACATTCTGGGGAGAGAAAACGTCCAAAAAGAAAAAGTCTAGCCAAAGGGAGCGATGATGTTTTAACGATGAGAAAGTCCTTTTAAGCTTTGGGCCGATAATATAGTGATTATTATCAGAATGGTATCATATATCTTTTATTTCGCAAACCTGCGACCCCAGTAACCCTCAGAGGGTAAATGCCCGGACAAACTTGTTTGACAAAAACAAAAAATGTCCACAGTGCGACCCATGCCTTACGTTTGAGGACGTTCGCGCGAAAATTTTCCAGCATTAATTTTTTTCTGAGACTTTTATCACTGTAAGATAATGAGTTAGTTATTTCCGCGATGTAAAAAAAATAGGGGTCACCGACTTCGTTTTGGAGATAACATGCCCGGAAAAACACCCTTAATCTAAAAAATCGGGCTTCGTTAGCGATTAAGGCCACAGTGTCTGTAAGCCCAAAAATATTGCAATTAGATCTTTGAAGTGAAATGTTCTCTGCCAAACATTGTTCAAGTGGACCTATTAAGTGAATTTGGAAAACTGGTGAGGTTCCTCACAGAACAAGTTCGCATTTGATGACCTTAGTTTCACGCGCCTTTCAGCCGCAAGATGGTAGGATTTGATGTCCCGTGGACAGAAATCTTGAAAAAAATTTTAACTTCCCTCATTGATTTTTGTTCATTTTTGGACACTGTGGAGATAATTGTATATAAAATCTGTTTCTGGAAAGAAAATTAGGGGTCACCGAACGTCCAAGATCGTTAAATCCAAGCAAAGCTATAGCAATAGCCATCTGCCCTATCATTGTTCATTTTATTACTTAGGGGTCGTTTACATGGAGGAGGGTGCCTCGGGGGGGATAGGGGCACCCTATGTAGTAGGGTTTCCCTTCTCTTTTGTTTTATACGGTTCGTTCTACATGCGAGATAGGGTGCCCCTAGGGGCTAGGGTTGACTTTTGTTGACATAAGCCCATGTAGAACGAAACGGTAGGGCTGGCTCGGGGGGCTAGGGCTATGTCTTGTTATGATAAGGCCGCTGACCACCAAGTAAAAGGCGCGAAATTTCAGTAAGAATTCAACATAGCTACGAATAACATTTCTAAAGGTGAATTATTTCGCCGCTATCAGCTGCAGAAAAGCTTAGAATACGAGGAGGAAGATCAAAACGAGGAGCAGTTAGAATTCAACGACCAACTGGAAAGCGGCAAAGGCGGAGATGGAGAGCAAGCGTTCGCCTGTGAAGAAGAAGAAGCCGCGAAGACTAGCACGTGTTCAAATGAAGCTTCGACCAAGAAACGTAAAAAAATGCAAAAGCAGGCAGTAAGCAAGAAGGTTAAGAAGTTTGCATGGACGGACGATAAAGTGGAAGATCTTCTGCAGTACATAAACGATTATAAGACAAATTGTGACTTCAAAGGAATTGATTTTGAAGCAGATCTTGCTTCTTTGTGTGCTGCGGTGCGAAAATGCATAGAAGACGACGTTTTTCAAGAATTAAATATGTTAAAATCAATCCACACAACTGAAAAGCAGCGGCCAAAGATGAGAGAGTGACAAGAATTGCGTTTGCCGCCGAAATTTGTCTGCGATCCACCATTTTGTCTGTTTACTAAACTTAGCGACCACCCCTTCAAATTAGCTCTTGGCCCTAGCGGGGAGGGTGCCCCTAGATTGCATGTAGAACCGCGGTATCTTCAACCCTACCAGGTAGGGTGCCCCTATCCTCCCGAGGCACCCTCTTTCCATGTAAACGGGCCCTTAGTGCGTCTTACTGCGCATGCTGGCTTGACGAAACGAGATGGTCAAAGGGAACGAAGACGCTGGGCACGAGGGTGGCTTAAGCATCCGTTTGTTTGATTATTTTCCAATTTTCTAGACAGAATTTTGAAAATGGCAGTTAAATGTCATCGCTTCTGCGTGCATTGCGTGCCGTTTATTTAAATACTATGAACTAACGTTAGTTTTTAAACAATTGATTCAGAAAAATTACTACTGAGAGAAAAAAATGCTAAAGTAAGGAGCAGTTGCGGAAAAACTACGGAAACGAGGGAACCTAAGCAAAAACAGGGGTTCAACGACCCCCGCTGGGACACAGAGGTATAAACTAATCAGTTAGACTCTACGTAAACTTTAGTGGGTTTTCATAACTGTGCCCTGTGTATGTCATAAAGCAGTTTGTAAATTTCCGTTGATAGAGCTGAGGTGCGATTTTTGAGTGAAAATCCGATTGAACGGTTGTGCATATAGGGTGTTCTGAAAACGCGGAGTGCGGAGTGCGGAGTGTACATTTTCTGTTCGAATTATCTTTTCGGTGGAAAATTACTAATTTCAATTTGGAAATAAAGTAAGGTAGGTACACACTACTTCAAGGTTTTTAGCCAAAAGGAAAACGAAAAAAAATAAATCCTAAAAGATGCTATTCACTTGAAAAGGATCTGGATCTGAAAATACATTCTGTTGTCGGTCGTTAGTTCAACTTTACACGGGGAACTAAGAAGAAGTTAATCGTTTTGGGTTTCTTTGAGGTATTTGAGCAGTGATTGAAAGCTGCTACAAACACCTCAAAAATCCCCGAAAACGCTGAAATAGGCCAAGTGGACGACAGAAACCAGGCAAGGTGAGTATATTTTCTTTATTATATCCAAAAGAAGATAGCATTTTATTTCGTTCCGCGTTTTTATCCCTCGTTATTTTAAACTCCAGACATTGCCTTATAGCTGGTTTTCGAATGACGTCACTAAAATTCAAACTACAAAACTATTGATCTTCCGGAGATTTTACTTTAAAGATGTATAAGAGCAGCTTAAAACTAATATTCATACAAATGTTCACTCCGAACACAGGCTTCCCAATCTCAAAATACGTGGTGTATGCGACAGCTTGTGTATATAGAAAATTGTATGGGAAAATCACCGATCGTAAAAAAATTGTGTAAATAACTATCTCATTTGAAATAAAGTTTTCCTACCTCAAATGTGTCGCGTATTTGTCTCTTGTGCCGATTTTAAAGCCATTCTGACGCCTTTTATTGGAGTTATTCGAAACCGTTGTCTCTCCTTCTAAAAGAATGGAAAGACAGACCACTTCATCGATCGCTGGCCAGACGTCACTCCACAAATCTCTTTATCTTCGAAAGGAAAAGTCCCGAATCGCAATAAAACCAACAGTTTCATAAAGCCCAATAACTTCCAGTCCACGTACGTGTGCCTCGGCCGTGGGAAGACTCGTGAAGAACATTGACAACACGACCCTCCTTAAACCTCGTGTGTCAGCGCGTGACTTGGTTTAAATGGACCAATCAGAGTTGAGGATGAAACCAGCCACTTGACCTTTGCCTAACGGCTGTTGGCGCGGACCTGTTCACAAGCACATCAGGAAAGCCGAAGACGCTAACTTTAAGCCAACTTTCTCGTTCTTCACAAGTCTTTCGACCGCCGAAAGCACACGTACGGGAAAAGAAGACTCAGACCCAGCCCCTGCGCGGCCTTGCCGACGATGGAGAAACAGTACCTCTCTCCAAACGCCGAACGGCCCGGCAGAAAGTCAATTTCCTGGAGCTTATGCTCGGGCAAATAGCCAATTATTGTCCAGTAATATCTCGGAATAACTTAGTGAAGAATTCGACCTCTATCCAGTCTGTTTGGAACATGATACGCGCACATTTTGGCTTCCAAATCACAGGAGCTCACTTTTTGAATTTCGCTAACTTGCATTTAGAAGCTGACGAGCGCCCAGAGAACCTCTTCCAAAGACTCATGGCCTTTGTTGAGGACACCTTACTCCGTGCCAATAGCCTTTCCCACCATGGTGAAGACAAGTGTGGTAATAGGTTTTTTGCCTGGGAAAGCACTTCTGTAAAAATCTGGGGTAACTCTCTTGCTGCGGTTTATCAGTACCGGATCTGTTACAGGGAATTATCTTCAGAGACGTCAACAGCACTCAGAACTTTCGAATATATGCACGGTCTGCCATGGGCATGCCAGGCTCTGAGACAACCCTCGAAGAACTCATGAGTCGAGTGCTCGGTGACCTATCGAAGGAAGGAATCGTAGCCAAAATCGCAGATGACCTGTATTGTTGTGGAAACTCCCCGGATGAACTCCTATTGAACTGGAAGAAAGTTCTGCAGGCCCTGCACAAGTGCGATCTTCGCCTTTCCGCATCCAAAACGATTGTCAACCCTCAGTCAACAACGATACTAGGCTGGGTTTGGAACTCTAGCACTTTAAGTGCTAGCCCGCACCGCATCGCCGCTCATGCCTCGTGCCCCGAACCCGACACTGTCGCCCAAAGGAGGTCATTCATCGGAGCTTTCAAGGTGCTCTCCCACGTCATCCCAGGACACTGTCGCTGGCCGTGAATCTAAGGAGAATATTCAGTGGACAGATGATTTCCATGCGTAATTCCACAAGACCCAGGCAGCCCTTTCTACTGCTCACACCATCTCGCTACCGATCCCTAGTGATCAACTCTGGATCGTAACAGACGAAGCACTCCGCAAACTCGGAATAGGTGCCACACTACGTCACCCGTAATGACAATTTACGCCTGACAGGTTTTTTAGCACCGAACGGCGAGGCTCACAATTAACGTGGTTGCCATGTGAGGTGTAGGCCTTGGCAATCGCCGTTGCCACCAAACATTTCAGCCCATACCTGATACAGTCGCATCATAAGGCCTGCATATTGACCGACAGCAAACCTTGCGTACAGGCGTATGAAAAACTTTGCAGAGGAGAGTTCTCAGCAAGCCTCCGCGTATCTACCTTTCTGTCTACCGTGAGCCGTTACCCGCCTTCTGTAAGACATGTATCTTGCCCTGTGATACTACCTTCGGATTTCGCCAGTTGCAATGCAGCTCCGTGTGAGTATGAGGCCTGCCAAGTCTACATATTCACAAGACAAACCCAAGATTCTGTTACCAAACGCACCTCAATCCAAGACATACTCAACGGCAATGGGCATCTCCCGTTTACCAGTCGCACTGCCTGGTTGGCCACACAGTCGGAATGTCCCGATGTATGACGCACACACGCACATCTAACACGGCGAACGCGTCCTTCAAAAACACTCACCAACATGAGGGACGTTAAAAGGTACCTCAATGTCGCTACCATTGCCAAGGATGGCTTACTCGTTGTTAAGCGTAATGAGCCTCTCGCTCCCGCCCATGAATTCATCGTTGTTCCCCGACAAATACTAGAGGGACTCTTAACCGCGTTACACATCCAGCTCAGTCACCCATCCAGTAATCAACTCAAGGCTGTCACAAAACGCTATCTGTGTGCCCTAGATATAGACAAGGCCATCGACCCAGTGACTCAAGCTTACCACCAGTGTGCCGCTTTGCGTCAAACTCCGAAAGCGCGCGAAGAGCAGTTAACCTCCCTTCCACCCGAGGCCGTTGGCGTTTCGTTCGCCGCAGACGTTATCAAACGATCGAGACAGCTCATACTAGTGCTACGTGAATGTGTGACTTCTTTCACAGCCACGACTCTGTTAGAGGATGAGCGACACCACACCCTACATGACGCTATTATCCGCCTATGTGTCCAAATGCGTTCACTAGATGGACCGCCAGCCGTCGTACGCACTGATCCTGCCCCCAGGATTCGAAGCACTAACAGAAGATCAACAACTAAAGCATCACAGAATCACCATAGCCCTCGGACATGCCAAGAAACGCAACCAGAATCCTGTGGCCGAGAGAGCGGTTCAAGAGATAGAAAACGAGTTACTCCGACACGACCCCCAAGGAGGCCCCGTGTCTCTTTTGACACTAGCAGTAGCCACAGCTAACCTCAAGACGTGCATCCGCTCACGTGGCCTTCCCTCTAGAAAGATTTGGACACAGCGGGATCAATTCTCAAATCATCAAATACCACTGCACGACCAAAGAATCATCATTAAGCAGAACGAACAACGTATCGCCAACCACACCCACAGCGAGAAGGCAAAGGCCCCCACCACGAGGCGCTGCCCAGCTAATCACATCACCGTCGGTGATTTAGTCTACCTCTTCTCCGATTGCAACAAGACAAGAGCTCGCGATCGCTGTTTGGTCGTAGACGTATTCGGCTCTTTCTGCAACATCAGAAAGTTTGTTGGCTCTCAACTTCGAATTACATCTTACCGCGTGAAGACATCTGATTGCTACAGGGTCCCATCCGAAGTAACAGACTTCCGACCATCAGCAGCCAACAGTGATACTGACTCGTCATCTGACGAAGCCTTTCCAGCACAGCCAGTACCTTCCCCTCCATCTCCACCTGTCATACCAATTGCAGTATCGACACCTGCTACTCAGGAGGTTCCCGATGTCAACATTCCTGCTGACCGACACGAGTCCTGCAAAGACACTCCTCCTGATCCAGTTGTAGACTCCCCCACCACAGACAATGACTCTGATGCCTGTTCCTCGCTCCGCAGATCCACACGTATACGATGTCGTCCCGCACGATATGATGACTTTGTTATGGACCGTAATTGAGTTATGGACACTATAAACTTTAAGCTTTTGACTCTGAGTTATAGACTCCAACTATACAACCCCTTGGTTCAAAGAACTCGGTTAATTTTCTTTATAAGTTTTATATCCCTTACTGCTACTTATTTGGATCTAACTTGATGTTTGCCATGTACCCAAGGAGCTCGTCCTCTTTTTATATAGTTTGGAGGTAGAAGAAAAGAAAGCCACGCCAGTACCGGACAGCGGTACACTAGTTATAGGCATGCGTGGTTCCGGGCCTCGTGCTGTTCTACTGGTGTCGACAGAGCTGCAAAACGATTGCGCATGCGTCACTTGCGACCCAGTCGCGAAAATATCGACTTGAGCAACACATTCCGAATGAAAGACTCTTGACTTCGCGGTAAAATTTCGGTTTGTGTTCAGGCACGAAGCTGTTGTGCTCAGGAGATATGTTTTGGCGCTCTTACAAGTCGGTCTTTTGCGAAAGTACCTAAGTCTTAACTAAAGTAAAACCCCTCGGCGCTTTTCATTTTTTTTGAAAAATTCCGCCATTTTACTTATATGTTGCTATGGTTTCACGTTGTCATCCCCAGTTTCCCCGCGCGAATTAGTGACATACACATTCGTTTTGCAGCTCTGTCACTCGTGTCTGTAAGCGCGCTCGTTCTGTTATCGTCATAACAGTTTAATTAAAGCCTCAGTTGTGTTACGAATCGTGTCATCGACTTATCTCCTCTTCATTAACTGGCGTTGGTTTTGTGATTTACTACGCTTGAATTTCTAAGCTTTTGCGTGACGCGGCATTTACATGACGGCCTAGAGAGCTGTCATGATGGTTAAAAAAGTGACTTATTTCGCAGAATTTGGCTACATGAACAATTTATGTCTTAGAAAAAGTATTATTTTAATGTTTTAGAGTTCCTCGAGGGATAAATTCACGCTTCTGTAGCAAAATTCAGTGACAGATGTTTCTGTTGGTTTCCGGCCGCCATGTTAGTCCATACAAATCTCTATA
The DNA here is from genome assembly GCF_964199315.1 of Orbicella franksi. Classification (NCBI taxonomy): domain Eukaryota; kingdom Metazoa; phylum Cnidaria; class Anthozoa; order Scleractinia; family Merulinidae; genus Orbicella; species Orbicella franksi. The sequence goes on from NC_138158.1 coordinate 12,141,671, forward strand.
AATTTGCGTAAAAAATTGCTGTGACCAGAATCTTGGCGAGAGTCTTTGCAAATTTACCTTCCTTCATTTCCAAGATTCTGGACTTTATCTATTGAATGATTTTGATTTTTAGTGGAGCTCCGGCGGCCGGAGCGGCCGCCATGCGGAGCCCCATACTCATATAGGAAAGAAAAGGAAATCCGTGAGTTGATTTTCTCATGGTTATCATGGCTAGCGGTATTGCTCGTGGGCGCCTACGCACGACGGCGACGGTTACGACGACGAGGACGACGGAGTCGCGCAACATAGCAGCCATACTCCAAATAATAGGTAAACAGAGACATGGAGCCTTGGTTTACCGTGTACTTCTTTGATACTGGACATCCATATTATGATCAGTTGACACCTGTCAAAACAAGGTATATGCTGACCAGTATCACGTGACCATATCGCAGGTTCAAGTTTGCAGCTCATCGAAGTCAGGTGGTTTTTTTTAAGTTGACCGCTGACCAAGTGCTGTTTTTCGATTGGATCGCGGGTTCATGTCAAGTTAACTTGTTGAAAACAGGGCAGGATTGTTTGGAAGCCGGTTAACGCTAACCCAGGATTAAAAGTTAACCGAATTATAACTTTTTCTTCTATACAAATGTACTTTGCTGCTTTGTTTTGTGTATATAATGATTATTAAAACTCAAAACAGAAGGCAAAACAATATACAGAAAACCTCACCCCAAAGTTACAAAAACTCAAATCAAAATTCTACCTTTCCTGGGTTACCTTAATCGGGCTCTGAACAACCCTACGCTTTTAGACTGGCCTAAATGTATATATTATTTTGATCTATTTTGAATGGCGTGACACTGAAAACCAGCAATAGAGCGCTCAAATTCTCAACGGCCTGAAGTGTAGGTGGCTCAAAACAGTTTTCTGTTTTTTTTGAGACTTTTAGAACTAGGTGCGATTTTTCAGGCTTGGAACTGCACTGTTTTAAATGGCTGTGCTAATTCTTTAAGGTAACTCTCCACTGTACCTTTCATTGTGTTTAAGTCATAAATTAAGGTTGCCCAGTTCTGTTGCATAGCAAGAAGCTTGACCTCCTTTTTACCATTAATTGCATCTATCTTAAAAACTAAGCTGGTGACACCGTATTTTTTAACTAAAAATCTTTTTATTACACAGAAAAGAAGAAACAGGGAAATTTAGAAAACATTCTGTGGAGTAGATTTTGCTTAAATTAAAAAAAAATTGGAAATTTCAAGATTGGACAAAATTCCTCTCCACAGTTATTTATTTTTTTTTGCAATTTCGCACATGCCTTCCGCTTTTGCTGTTGAAGAATTTTTTGCTTTAAAAAAGTAGGGTCACCGGATCAGTTTATGAGATATTAGCTTCGTGGATAAGGATTTTTAGCGCGCGCAATGTCGCACTTTGCGCACGCGTGAAGACAGTCCGCTGCCCAGTAAAGCCCGCAATTCCACGAGAATAAACGCGAATAACTGCGAATAGAGTTTTTTTTTTTTTTGCTGTTGTCGTTAGCAGCATAAGCGGTAAAAAAAGATACCCGAAGTAGTAAAAACAACGAAGAAAACTTAGTAGAGTAGTTTTTTTTCCTGCTGTTTTTAAAATTGATAGCCGGCGCGATCCATCGCAACATCAGCTAAACAAATTGACGTCAGTTTTTTTTGCGTCTGTCCTCTTATTGATGATAAATTGCGTCATAACATTGTCAAAGTGGCTGGGGAACTACGAGCCGCAGGCGAGTGGTTCCGCAGTAAACTTTGACAATGTTATGACGAAATTTATCATCAATAATAGGACAGGCAAAAAAAAAACTGACGTCAATTTGTTTTTTTACAATAACAAGACCCCAAAATGGTCAAATGCCTGGAATAAATGAGGGGAAAAGACGCCATAAGCTTGCCGTAAGCATTGAATTTCATTCAAAATGACGCCAACATTGTCATTAGCTTTTCTCGTGTTTTGATTGGCTACTTAAAAATGTCCATGAAATCTCATTGGTTAAAAAGTTGACAGCTCGACAGTTGAAAGTTGAGCTTGAAAACTTAGATAAATTAAAATTTTATCGGTCTGTACCCTTATTAATGGCAAAAATGAGCCAATCAGCGCGCGAAAAATTTCACTGTTATTGTAATAAACGGCACGCAATGCATACAGAAGCGATGACGTTTAAAAATTGTTCCTAGAAGAGTGGAACATGAGCAGACAAACTGATTCTTAAACTTTTGGGTTAGAAATTTTAGGGGTTTACATTTAGGGCAGTCCATTGGTGGTTCATTCAAGTAGTTCATGTACCAGGTCCATCTTGTTAGTCCATGTGCTAGGGGTCAGCAAAATGTACCGACCCAAATAAAAAGCACTCCCCTGAAAAGTTCCTCTCTCTGAAATCAACACCTTATTATCTTTAAAGATATTTGGCAAAGCTAATTACCTCACCGGAAATTAATTTGTTGTTTTAACCATAAACTTGTCCAAGAGAAAATCATGTGGGTGTGCGACCCGCTTGTCTATCTAAAATTGTATGTATGGAAGATATGTTATCATGAGTTTGCCCGTGAGCGCAAATTTATCCGACACTGTATAAATCAAAATCAACCCCCAAATCTTCGTTTAAAAGCTGAAATTAAAAGCACTCCGCTGATCCTACAAACATCAAAGGAAAGCCGCAAAGTACAAGTTTCTCTCTGAAATCGACACCTTATTATCTTTAAAGAAAATTAATTTGTTGTTAACTGTATACTTGTCATCAATGAACATTCGTATTGTCTTTACCCTAACAAAACGATTCTCGATTGTTTAATCACAACCACTCTTTCGTTGACAGAAAATATAAAACAGCACATTTCCAAAACTTCATAAAAAACTGAAAACTGCAAATGAATCATACCCTGACTTCATTATCACTACTGTAAACTGTATATTTCAGTGCTCATACAATGCTCATTCAATTCAATTCAAGACTGGCAAAAGTACAACTGCGCTACCAATCCGTAAATTTTATGTAGACCCTTCAGCTATCGCGTGTGCGACTTGCTTGTCTATCTAAATTTGTATGTATGGATGATATGTTCTTATTACGAGTTTGCTAGTGAGCGCAAATTTATCCGACACTGTAAAAACCAAAATCAACCTCCAAATTTTTGTTAAAAACAGAAATTAAAAGCACTCCGTTGATCCTACAAACAGCTGCAAAGAAAACCCGCAAAGGAATGTTACTCTCTGAAATCGACACCTTATTATCTTGAAAAATATTTGGCAACACGATACTGTTTAAACCAAAATCCACCCCTAAATCTTCTTTTAAAAGCTCCAATTAAAAGCACTCCGCTGAACCTACAAACAGCAAAGGAAAGCAGCAAAGGAACTCCCAGGGTGCAATTCGCTTCCACAGGGGATAAAAAGTGCGCGACATAAGCGCACGGACATGAGCGCGAGAAACTATACGAAATCACTATCCAAAGGAATGCATGCTTGCCAGCATAAAGCGATGACGTCACACAATAAGTCATCGCTTAAAAATCACAATTTTCGTCTACGTTCCAGCACAGCGGTTTAAAAGGATGTTTTCTCATTTGAAATTGCCTGAAGGATAGATGTTTTCGAAGGTAAAAATAGGCGATATCGCAAACAGCTCACTGAACTTGGTGGAAACAAAGTTTTACGAAGTAAGCCTCGCGCCGCCATGTTTGTTGTGAGTTTTGCTATCTCACGAAATCTCGCGACCCCTCGGGTAATCGCGTGATTGCTCGCGCTGAAGTACGCGTCAGAGCCCAGGCTTCTCACGGAAATATTTCTATTTTGAGCCGCCTTAACCGTTATGCAGTTAAGGGGGTCTTATACTCTCAGATATAAATTTTTCTCCAAAAAACCTTTTTTTCGGAACATGAAGATTCAACATCCCTGTCCATTTGTAAATCGTATTTTGAAACGATTTTCCTCTAATTACTCCTGAATTTACTTTTAAATTAAGAAATCTGAACACTTCTAGCTATATTTCAACATAGCAACACCCATAGCAACCATTGTTTACAGTCTAAAAGTACTCGCTAAATAGATTCAATTCAGTTCATTTTAATGATACTTTACACAAACGCTTTAAAGATGTGTAGTTATGAGAATTTTGCATCATGGTCCTGAACATTGTTTCTTCTACCATCATATACGCTCCTTATACTTGGTTAACATTTCTATGACTGGCGTATATTCGGGTGTTTAGTGAAACATTTCTGTAAAACCTTTAAATATACCCCTCCCCCTGCCCCTAACCTCCCCCTCCGCTAGTTCACAGGGCTAATTTGGGCTCTCGCAGACCGAAGTAAACCTTTAAAGCCTTATTTCTCAAAATGACCAAATAGACGGATCATCAATATCTCGCACACGATATCTCCACCGGGTTCTAACCGAATGTTGTCAAATTTTCAACATTGGCGAAGGACAATATTATCTAGGTCTTAAACCTCCAAAATTTGCAATTTATGAAATTTTTCCCCGTTATTTAGTTAATATAGTTAATATTAGTTAATATTAGTATACTTTTTCAACATTTCACGAGAAAAACACCCTTAAAACACTGTTTTCTAAGGTTTGTCTCCTGGACAACTTGCTTATGGACAGGATGACCTTAATTCCATACTTCTCGAACCAACATTATTACATTATCGTGTTTATAATGAACACCACTTTTTAACACTTAGGAGCTAATTATTCATTAACTATCGTGGCACGTGACCTGGAAAAGCTCATTTTTGAAGTCAGAGTGCAAAGTCCTTTAACGTGGTACCAAAACTGTTCCACAGGGTTGTTTTGCAAAAAAAAAAATTTATGTATGAGACCCCCTTAAATGGTCTTAAATGTCTTTTCTAGGAAAATAGTATTTTTATTATTTGTTATCTGAAAGTGCAACTTGACCTGTTTATTTATTTGTTTCTTTATTTGTCAGTCTATATCTTGCTTTCATCTTACTATTTTTCAGTGCTGAAAATTTTTCAAGGTTTTGGTTTGAGCTTCAATCAAAATGCGAGAACTTTAGGAGGCGGAGTTGACAACTTATTGAATGGTTCAAGGGTTCACAGTTTATTTTTGGAAAGGAAACCATATTTGTTTCAAGGCAACACGGCTTTCGCCCAAGGCAACCGAAGGTGCATTAGGTTAATTATATTAAAGTGCACCTAACCCCAAAATTTTTTTTTTCGCGAAAACAAATCTAGGCTTTATTTGAAGCATTTGGGCGAAGAAATTTTTGAATTTGGTTGAATCTTCGATTTTCTATGCCCTTTCAAAGTCGCGATTAAGTGTTTCACGACCGCGTTTTAGGGAGTCTGGGGCGGCGGTACCTGATGACGTCTACCCAGGAACCAAACACAATAGCGCCTCAGTCAACTCTCTATATTTGCTCGAGAAAATAGAACGCAAAACTAATCGTTCCGATGTATTTTGGGACTAAAACGTCCAAGTTTTGTCTCAGAATCATTTCTTTTTCGTCACTGGAGTCAGAGTTAAGTTTCGATTCGGAAGGCTCCGAAATAAACTTCGATCGAGCACGTTCGACAACTGTGAACTCACTGCTTAGAACTTTTAGAGCAATTTACAATATTTCAAGCGACGATGGGGAAGACGTCTTTGCGGACGAGCTGCCTGTATATTAGGAATGGAAAGCTAGATACGAAGTGGAGGAGCAGGCAAACGAAAAGCAGGAAAGAAAACTCAAGGACTGCTTTGGATGGTAATTTCGTCAACTAAACATAAGATTCCCACGCGTGTTTATAGCCCGTTTACATTTGTCCTTACCGAGAATGTATTTTGTCAAGGTTCTGTTAAATCCAGTTTGTGTTTTACTTTCAGTTGAATGCTTCATGTTTATAAGAGCGACGTACGTGTTGCAGTTTTCGAGACTTGATGAACTGCAAAACATTGACTTCGATCGATTGAAAATCGTATTGTTTGGACCTGTATTTTTGAAGCTGTGGGAAGCAAGGTGGAAGGAAACATTTCATACAATTACCGATTTGGTCGTAATACTAGCAATAATGATAAATATTGCATAAAACGTACAACAGTTTTTAAAGACATGTTTCGGCATGCTTATGCCATCTTCAGTTTAATAGAGTGACTAATGATACGTGACACAAGTTATATACTACAAAATATGAATAAATTATTTACAATATGCATTACAAAACAGTGGAAACGGAAATTACAGAGTTAAAAAGGTGTTGAAGTGATGTAACTGTTTGTTAAGGTCAGGTTTGTTCTTACTAATATAAAAGGCTTCTTTAAGTTTAAGATCAATAGAGCTATTCGCTGAGTCTAAGATGCGAAAACAAGAAGGTGTGTACATGCCCCTGCATGAAGAAAATTGAGAAAGATGTTTAAAAATATGCGAGTTTTTATCGCTAACTGTATGTTCTTTAATCCTGGTAGAAAAATGGCGACTGGTTTCACCAATATAACAGGAATTACATCCCGCACAAGTAAATTGATAAAATTAAAGAAGCCTTTTATATTAGTAAGAACAAACCTGACCTTAACAAACAGTTACATCACTTCAACACCTTTTTAACTCTGTAATTTCCGTTTCCACTGTTTTGTAATGCATATTGTAAATAATTTATTCATATTTTGTAGTATATAACTTGTGTCACGTATCATTAGTCACTCTATTAAACTGAAGATGGCATAAGCATGCCGAAACATGTCTTTAAAAACTGTTGTACGTTTTATGCAATAATTACCGATTTCACATTGTCACACGTTTTAAGTCGTAACTCCAAATAACCAATGTAAATTGTTCTCAAAGTTTGCAGTGAAATTCGTCGGATAAGCGAAAAGGATGTGTTCCCTAAGCGGTCCGCAGATAATGTTACGCGGTCATATTTTCGACGCTATTGCACAGAATCTTTGTCGCACTGCTGATTTCCAAACCTTCGAAAAACTCTGTGAGTCTAACAATTTTGTTATCATGTAATTCTAGAGGATTAATCTTCGACTTTCATCTAAATCGAAAGAGAAATAAGTGTTGGTTAGCGGCGTACAGTTGCGATCTATTTACATATCAGTATAACGCTTCTTGATCATGACCGGATCACACAACTTTGCCGGTTATGTTATAAATACTGCGGGATTGGAAGATATAGGTTGTAGGTAGTATTTCTACAAATTGCTGGTTAGCTTTAAGCAGAACATTTATGAAAATAGCGTTCGAAAGTCTGCGGAACAAATTCTAGTGACAGTTCTTCAATGGTTCTCACAGATTCAGTTCGCTTGTTTCGGTTCGACAAAATCAACCATCGTTTACGTCTTTATTGCACCATTAGCCGATCATCGTCAGTAAATTGTACAGTATATCTTTCTTTAAATCTGGAATATTGCTGCAACAGCCGATAGCACCTCTGGAAGGCGTTTCTGCGCAGTTTTCGAATGTGTATTGCACCATCCTGAAGGAAATGAGAGGAAATGAGATATCCAACCTTCCTGGGTAGACGTCACAAGAGCCGCTGGACCCATTCTCCTCAAACTCGGTCGTGAAACAAAATGGCGGTGTTTTGGAGCTATTTTCGAGATTTCGTCGTGGCACAGAAAATCGAGGATTTAACGGAATTCAAAAATTTTTTCGCAGAACTATTTCAAATAATAAGTAGATTCGTTCTAGCGAAAAAAATTTTTTGGGGTTAGGTGCACTTTAAGTTCGAGTCCCGATTTGTCACATTTTCTAGACACGGTAAAAACTGGACTGTTCTTTAGTTTTTTCCTAAACGTAAACTGCTAACTATGAAAATCGTGAGTTGAATATACCATTTTGAATATGAACGGTTCATTTCGGGCGGCGTGGAACTTTTTTATTAATATTTCTTAAATTTCTATGTTTAGTATATTTATGAATTTAATTATTCTATCAATTCCCGTTAAAATTTTATTTTATTTCTTATTTTTGATTTTTGATTTATCTATTATTACTATTTTTTTTTTTTACATTCTGCACTCCACACTCCGCACTCCGCTCTCCGCACTCCTCGCAATCTCGTTCCCAGAGTCTTCGTTCCCCTTGACCAGCGGTCGGAAAACGAGAGCTCTGGGAGCAACCGTTTTGAAATAACCGAATTCTGGTGATTCTGCCCATCCGGTTTCACTGCGCAGTCTGCATCTATGGCGCATGCCTGAAATAGTTGCTCACAGAGCTCTCGTTTTCCGACTGCTGGTCAAGGGGAACGAAGACTCTGGGAACGAGATTGCACTCCTCGTTTTCGGGACCGTTTTCGGAACAACGGCGCGTATATGGTGCGTCATACATGGAATCGAGGCCAAAGTGCCACGGTATCCAAGTAAACAGCTAAACAAGATGGCGTCATGGCTATTGAAAATCCTGGCGAAGCTAACAACAACGAGGCATTCCTAGAGCGTTCGAGCGAAGAAGGTTTGACGAAAACAAGAAGCTATATAGTTGCATGAAGTTCTATAAAAGTACAACAAATTACGGGTATTCCTCATGGGATCGGCCGCCTCTGCCAACAGACGAGGTTCCGTTTTAATAAGTCCTCGGGCTGAAGCTCTAACAAAGGCAAATGGAGTAAGTGACAAAAATTTAAGCGTAACGCGGTAGACATTTTGGTGTGAAGTATCGTGGTGAAATTTTTGCGAGTGTTGCAGAATTTTTCCGAGTGTTGCAGAATTTTTCCGTGCCTGTAAGGGGTAGTCAAAATACAAATGATGACTGAATTGAGCATGGAGCAAATATCGGGCCACTTATTATCACACTGCACCAGTCAAAGAAAATCTCCCCACCCCCTCCACGCAACCCGGGAAAAGGCGGGGACAAATGAACTTGAAAAAATGAGCCAATGTCCCCACCCCAGGGAAATATTTTCATTCCAATGTCCTTGCTTGTCCCCGTCTAGCAGTGGAGGTACAGTATGGGGCCCAGTTCTCGACCACAAAAAACGTAAACTTGTATTTCTCACCTTGGAATAGCCGTAAGGAGTTAAAATTTCACGCATAACTAGCTTCAGCATTCAGTTTACACATGTAGAGCTATCGACTGCTCAACGCTGTTTTCTCCCGAGTAATAACGAAAATGGAGGCTTCGTTCGTGGGCCCAGTTATTGGCCAGCGGGCCCAGTTCTCGGCCACAAAAGAGTGCGTGCGATTCCTCAGAATGAACAACGCTTTATTACCATTTTTTGTTGTTAAATCAATTATAAGGCTTGTGTTTTGATATTTTGATCACAAATTATCCTTAAAGAGCTTTGTTTCATGTTAGAAAAGGACGTTTTTTGCACACCTAGTTTTTCTCTTAAGTGCAGTCAAGCGAGGCTAAAAAGAGTTGGGTATTTAAAACGGGGTTAAGTCAGAGTTCATAGTTTTCAGCATGCCACCCCATTACAGCTTTATTTTTGCAACTGACTTGACACGAATACTCCACACAAAACTATGAGCGCTTTTAGTGTTGAAGGCGAGCAGGGTGGCCGAGAATAGGCAAATACGCAAAAGTACTAAGGAAATATTGAGGAGTGAATTTAGGTCAAAGAACTAAACATGCCAGGAAAAGTTTATATTTAACAGATAGCTTTATCACTCTATGTTCTTTATGCCAAGAATTGGCTCATTTGGGCTTTCTAGACGGACAAAATATAAACTTGAATTAAACCATGTAATTCGAGTAGCCGTAAACAAACACGTTTTCGGGGAAACCAAATTCACCTACCTTCGCGTCACCTCGATGTGCTCACAGAAAAACTCGGCAGAACGGAAGACAAGGAATCAAGCTACCTTTGGAAACAATTGCTTTTTATTCAGATTCATTTGTGACGCGAAAAATAAACGCTGAACAAAAAGTGGCCAAGAACTGGGCCCCACACTGTATATGCTGAGGTTCCAATATGTATTTCGAGAATTCCACCAACAGGAAAGACCTTATGGCTTTTGCTGAACTCAGCAAGGGCCTGGAGTAGTTAACCTTAGATACGCCAGCTTTTTAGACAGGGGTGGCCGGCAATTGCCAGAGCAAATTATTTTCTCACACTTCATGCTACTCTGAAAACACACATGAAATAAATGTTGAATTCTACCTTTATGTTTCCATCCTAGCCATCCAGAACAGACAAACTCTTGAAAAGCGAAGGTTAATCTTGTTCCATAATCCAAAATAAACAATGGGAAGCAAAATATTTAGTGTCAGTTGAGTCTCAATTGCCGCGCTCAAGATCCATGGATGTATTGTAGTCACTCCACAATGCAGCGCAATTAATAGTAGATTTTATCTTTTACCAACATGCCGAAGGAAATTAATCAGTTATCAATAGATGTTTAGGTCCTGTAGATTCCATTTCCAAGATTTTCTTATCTTGTTTTGTTCTGAGGGCATGTAACATTTCGGGAAAAGAACTACATAACAAAGTGGCCGCCATATTTTGGTCTTCTTTGCAAATGGAGACGCTCAAACTCAGGCGACTGTCTGCTTCACGACTTCAAACACGAAGGCTTGGCAAAGATAACAAATAGTTCAACAGTACAGCAGTTTCTATTGCTTGCTATTTCTATTCAAATTGCTCATTATATAAATGGGCCAATCTGATCGGCCCCTGGCACATCTAGGGTCAATAGAACAGGATATTTTGAATCATCAGTTTTGTGTTAATGCATGGTCAACCAAGGGAAAAAAAAATCAGGTCATTTGTATGCAATCAAAATAGAACGAAACTTTCACAAGTAAAATTTTTGGATAGAAATAAGGAGAGGGATGGCAAGCAAGAACTAAGGATAAGGATTAAAACGCAACAAGTTAGTTACTCACGTTTCTCTCCACCATTTTGGTTGGCTCCAGTCTCTTTGCAACACACAGTTCTAGACTCCAAGCCTCCAGCAGAGAAATTCCCCGGATAGGATGCCGAAGAAGCAATTCTCACTCAAGACCCTGCATACCGGAACAGTTTTGAGAGTCAGTTTTTGTTCTGCTAATGTCCCTGTCTTTCTCGGGTTGGGGGGGGGGGGTGGGGATTTACTTTTGCTGGTGCATATCGGTCAACGCTTCTAAAAACGAAACATAGAAACAAAAGGAAGCTTTCAAATTCCATCAGATGCAAATGAGTGGCTCGGTATTCTAAATTCTAGCCGTGAGCATCTGGAAGATTTAATACTGCACACTAAAATGTCAGGTATCATATTCGTTATCCAGTCAGTGTCAAATCCAGACTGTGGACTTCAGACTGGGGGTAACACGCAGACTGAGGATAAAATGAAGACTTCAGACTTTTTCACTGAATCATGGTTCCACTGTCATTATCAAAAGCTAATCATAAACAGTCAGGCTAACCTAACTTATAGTCAGGCTAACCAGAGCGCTATTCAGATTAACCAGAGCACAGACTTTCACTCCGATTAGCCTGAGTAACACCCAGATTAGAGTGTTAACGGTTAGCACCTTGATTTTGGAGGCAACATGATATATGCTTAGAAAGTCTACAGTCTGCATTTTATCCCTAGGGTGCAACAACAACAAACAACAAGAAAACTTTTTTCACCCCAGAGTTAGAAATTGCAATATCTGCTGTCTGTATTGTACAAATGACAATCAGTTTGCCTTTTACCCCTGTTCTGCAGTTTGCAGTTCACTGTCTTCATTTTAAACACTGAGATCGAGATCCTCACTGGTACACATATAGGGTCAAGGAAGCTATTCACATAAGACTTCACCCTAATAACATCAACAGGGATAGTGGATTTGAAATTCCTGAAGCATGGATGCCCATGATCAAAAAACACAACAACAGGAGAATGGTACAACAGCAGACCACTGAGGAAACAGCTACTTGCCTGAACAGTGGAACAATAGGAGGATCGAAATGCACCAATCACAGCCGACCTTTGTGATATAAATAACACTGTGCAATCAGTCGATCTTCGCCTGAAGAAGACTAGCAGTAAGCAGTCGAAACGTCATGATCTACGTCTCAAGTGACTACATCGTGAGACAAACGATAATACACTTTATTATTGGTGTGTTGTTTGGAATAATGGCACCTGCTGGCAGATTTGTTTTGTTGAATGACAATGACATAAAAATCATTACATCATTGTTACAATTATTGTGTTTTTGAAACAGGTATGACTGAGAAAACCCAAAACCACGAAAATGGCTGTAAAAGGTTTTCAGGAAATTTCTCAAAATGTGACTAGGACACTTTGTGCTTTGCCCTTGTTCATTACAGCTTTTATCCAAAGTATCAAGCACTATCTACGAAAATGTGGCTATGGATTCTCTGCAAATTTGAGCACTAAAAACTAGTTCAGAATTATTTTGCTTGATTGCACCTACTATGTTATAGTGTACTTATTGAGCCAATATTTATAGAAACCCAGTATTTGCAAATCTCCATGACGTATCTTTATTCCAGGTCGTCCATAGAATGAAAAAGAACATTACACAGTAGTTCAAAGATATGAATTTTACGTTGTCGTGGCAAGAGCAGTATCTCAATAATTTGTTTGTGTTGCTGTGCTCTCTCGTGAGATATTGTTCTTCCCACTTGAACATAAAATTAATTTCTTTCTGCCACCATTTAACATCCTTTTTATACATGTATATGTTAAAAGTCTGGTATCTGCAGTCTGCATTATACCCTTAGTCTTCCATTTTACCCCTGGTTTACAGTTCACAGTCTGTAATTTACACTGACTGATTTGTTATCCAAGCTTTCTATTTTCCAAAAATCTAATTTACAGTAACTGAGGTTTGTATCATACATGTACATGCTCAGGAGATCTCAGAGGACTACAACTAACCAGTTTAGTCAGTCTTTGTAAAATACCCTTTAACCATTATGTAAGAAAGTGTGTGCTGATGCTGTACACTGTACATCTCTAACGTAATAGGAACACAGAACTACGTTTAGCAGGAGCTATTGAAATAATGATGGTGTGAACAAAGATAATTAATTTTCCTTTTCCTTTCTCATATTGTTTTGTACTAAATGAATAAGCAGGCTTGTGAAAAGCATCTCAGTATGAAAATAAGCTCAAGTAATAATCTTACTGAAGCAATATATGAAAGATAAAAAGAGCACCCATAAGAATAACATTGAATGGGGCCTATGACCTACATGTATCCTCTCCCTGGCAGTAACTTCTCCAAAGAATATGAGTGAGTGAAAGATCTTTTCTCTGAATTTGCAATTATTCCCAGTAAATCTTGTGGACTCCACTGTTTCTCAGTTTCTGACCTCAGTCAGCTTGTAATTTACACAGTGCTGTCCAATAGTCTACTGGCTAGTAGATTTTACAGTCGATTTGGTCACTCGTGGTGAAGTTTCTTTGGAAAATGTTTGAGGAACTACATGTATTCAAATAACAGACACTTTGAAATTTGCCATAAGCATCAGCAGCAGTATTTTAGTAGTAACAGTATTCATACATGTATTAGTAGAAATAGAAGTACTAGTGGAAGCACTAGCAGAAGTAGAAGTGGTAGTAGTAGCAGTTGCACTAGTTGTAGTAAATGGTGTACAAGTTACATGTACATCTAGGCCAACAACTGTGTATGTGTTTATGTCTAAATCATGCTGTTGTTTCATAATCTTTTGCTTCCTTTGTTGTCTCTCAGTGTATTAAATCACTAACAAATTTATTCTGAAATAATCTGACAGCAACTGATGTTAGATTCCCCAGCCTTGATAGATCTGGGACATGGTACGGTGCGTTATCGACTCCCAGATGAAAAAAGAGAACAAGAAAACACAAAAGTGAAAACTGGATACTTCTATCACCCCCGCCTTGATGACTTCAGTGAAGGTAAATAAATCGGTTACAGTGACTGAGTGTATGTCAAACAGTACATTTGACCTTTTCTGAATTTTTATTTGATGAGCCTAATGATGGTATTTTGCCTGTTCTCGAAAGATGCATTTTGTAAGACTACCTCAACATCTATTTTGTCTGAATATAGATGCTGAAGTTCGGCCAGAGGACAGTTTTAAATTCCACTATGTGTTCAAAGGACCAAAGAAGGATGGTAAAGTAAAGCGATTGTACTATGTCTATGGAACAAGTTTATCTGCTAAAGATGAAGGAATAAAACAAGAACCATACAGACCAGTGGGAAAAGGTTACAATTGGCCAGAATCTTATAGGAAGGCAAATAACTTGTACTATGAGCTGACATTTGGAGATCAAGGTCAGAAGTTTATTCACGTTGATACTGATAAACGTACATTACAGTCCAAAAATATTGCACACACAATAAATTCTTTTTCTATCCACAAACCTGTAACTTCTCACAACTACTTGCAGGATGCTTGTGCTTGAGTCCATCAAGGTGCATTAACTTTTAAAATTCTTCAGGGTAATATTTGTACTTGGTGAAAATGTCATTTTCTGAGTATAGGTACATGTACGCGAAAGACATTGAATTACTCCTTTGTGAGTCATGGCCTTTTCCTCTTGAATCAGAACACTGACTATATTTTAGGGCACAAGAAAATGCATTCTTGGGGCTAGCATATTTAAGTTTGAAATTGCAATAATTTATTAAGTTTTATTTAGTAGACAAATTCTCAAATGATCAAAGCTTCAGATGATAGGAAACAAAAAGATGACTGCCAGTAAATAGTTAGTTGTGGTACAGCTATGCATTAATCAAAAAAGAGAGAATCAAAGTGGTCTTTGAGCAAAACTCATGAACACAAAAGGTGATTGATTAAATTATGTCAGGAGCTCCCGACTAATGGCTTCTTATTACGTATATAATTTTGTCTTTGATATGTATGCATTGATTACGAGTTATGTAGTGGTTCTTTGTCAAAGTACAAAGAGACATTTGGATAAGAATTCATGACATATCATAGTGTGAACTTGATTTCACACACTGTGGGTAGGGTAACCCACCTTGCTGTAGTCAAAAACTAGCCCGCGTTTCTGTGCAATCTTATCAGGTCAGCCATCCTGGAGTGAACTTCCTCAAGGGGACATACTGTAAGCCATCAGTTAATTCCAGTACCAACAAGCATTTCTCCAAACTGAATGACTTGAACAAACAAAACAAATGGTTCCAAAAGGAAAGTATGAAGTTCTCAATCTACATGTAAGAAGCTCGGTGGAAAAAAGGTGTGAGGTATTTTTGGTCAAAAGTGAACTTTGTTGAAAACACTTTGCATGTAGTTTTCTTTAGGTGTGTTGAGCAATGTCCCGTTTTTTTCCGCTGAGGTTTGCTTCATTTTCAAGATATTACATATATGCAAATAAAACACTCGTCTTTTTCCTGGGAGTGTCTTTAGAAGTTTATTTGTTGAAGAGCAAACAGACAGACCGTTCATTATTAGTGTACGAAGTCAAAATCAAATCCCTCAGAATTTTAGCTGTCTTTCTTTAAAGTCAGAAGAATAACATATAGAGCAGAAATCTGGGAAACAGTTTGTGTATATCGGTTATGGTGACATGAAACACAACACTTGAAATGGATTGATTGCCAAATGAAATACCATTGAACAGAAAAGAGATGTGATACCTTTTTAAGTGTTGTTTTAAAGTACTGTAACTTACATGCAATTGTGGTTGAGAGGCATCATAAGGCCTTGATAAACCTGTAAGTCATCAACACATTTTAAAGAAACAAAATGTGCTCTGAAATTTCCAGTGCAGATACAATCAATCCAGGCAGCAAAGTTCAAGAACATTTCTTGCCCAAGAAAAAAACCCTCTTGTAAGTTGTGGCTCATTTGCCAAGCATTGCGGGGGTCAAGGTTTGGAAAGCGAAAACTGAACCATCTTTCCCTGTGTGTGAGTTGAAGAGACCCTTCTCAATGTACATTGCAATCACACTTGGTGATCAGATCTGTGATCCAGGTTAGGTTGCATTGATTCTATTGTAAATCAGCATGATTTGTAGTGTTTCAAACTTCTGGGATGAGCAGACATGCAGATGTACATGTATGGAGACCCATATGCTACACAGAAGTGTTAACCTGTTAATCTGTCAGCCCTCAATTTGACTACCATAGTTTGACAAGCTAGTTTTAATGTTTACGAGCTGACTGAACATGGCGTAAGAGTCCTGTTTTTTTTTGTTTTGTTTTTTTTCACAGTGGATCTAACAAAAAAATTGGCTGTTTATTAGTAAAATCAACCCATGGTGACTGTTTCTAGTTACCTAAACAAACCGCAATGGAGATCCTAACCCTGCTGAATAAGTGGCCAGGTATTCTGGAGTTGCTTCAGCTTGTGTTTTCAAAGGTCTTTGCGGCTCAATGACTCTGCAAAATGTGCACTTTATTTATATCTGCAAGCTCCTTATGTTGAAAGGTGGATTGTAAAGTATCAATAACTTGCCTTTTGACTCCTTTGAAACAACAGCCAAGAAATTTCAAGGCTGTCTTGAGCATGAATTTTTTTATGCGTGTTACTCACAGCCATTTTTAAAACCTGTGGTTTTTGGTCATGTGAAATGTCATGTGCAAATGTTACGTAACAGCTTATAAGAGAGGATCCTCATAACTACTTTCCTTACTGAGGTGAATGCGATTAAAAATTCATTAAGCTGACTTTGCTTGAAAAACTCTTCTGTGATTTGGACACAAATATTACTTTTTGTAGAAAAGGACTTTAACCCGAAGATTCGGTTCCTGGTTAGACTCAGTTGGTAGAGTGGGAGAGCAGTGGAAAGATGTTTCAGTTAGTCTGGCTTTTTCTTGTACATGTATTTGCCTACTTGAGCAAAGGCAGGTACTGTGCTAAGAGTACACAGGTGCTGGTACCCAGGTCCCAGCTTCTTAGAAAACCCCTGGTGCCGGCAGAGAACAAATTGTCACATTACTGGTACTTACTGCATATATGGCTTCAGTTACACAACATGTGTCGGAAAGTTTCTTAATGATGTGTAAGTTTTTAAGTGTAAGCCATAAAAACTGAACCCTGTGATAGTCATATTTGGAGAGGTTTTTGTTCATGAAGAACAAGTTTACCACTGGTAATAGGCAGATTTTGGTCATATGCTAAGCAACAAGTTGAGAATTTGTGAACAAAATAACTTAACAGACACACATAAGGCCTTTGGCATTTTGTTGGTTTATAATTATTTTCATGCATTTTGTAGCAGTAACTTTTATCACTTGGTTCTGAATTTATAGATAGTGGGATTGTGATCAATGTCAGAAATGAAGCAGACTGCAAAAATTAATGTGTGTATGGATGTCCCAGAGTCCAAGAGTGCCTAAATTGGAAACAGCTTGACAAATGAGCAAATTGTTTTGTTTTGGTGGCTTGCTTGTCAATTGTTGTGTAGCAAAAGTGGAAGAAACAACAAACATGTTGACATCTGATTGATCAAAATAATGGTCCATCCTCCTTGTCTTTTACACGTTAAAAATCACCCAAACCTCCATCACTGCCATTCAAATAACCTAGGACACCCATTATGTTAATTCCTGTATACAAGACAGAGAACAGATTTTGGTTTGTCACTGATGGATTTATTCGTTTTCTGTGGTTGCTGTTGTCTGGAGATCTCATTTGTGATTGTTTACAACACAGTGAACATATTTTAGGGTTTCACAATTTGACAAATTAACTCAAGAAGAAATTTTTCAACTTGTGCTGTGCAGCCATAGCCATGTTGACACAACAATTTCTTTTTTGTCAGCCAGGTGCAGACATGAGAATCCCAAGAAGTGTGTCAGAGGCCACTTTGATGACATTTTTTTTAAGTGATGACGTATTGTGTGACGTCATCGCTTTATGCTGGCATGCACGCATTCCTTTGGATAGTGATTTCGCATAGTTTGTCGCGCTTATGTCTGTGTGCTTATGTCGCGTACTTTTTAGTGCAGAGTGCACTATTGGGATGGTTATGGGGGTTGCCTGCCGCTAAGGAACTAAGGCGCTATGGCGCTATGGCGCTATGGCCCTATGGCGCTAAGGTGTAAACTTTAATGTTTGTTTAATTAGTTAATTTCAATTAATTAATTAGTCTAGAGGCAAGGAAGTAGTGGGAGTAGGGTGGGAAAGGTATATGTGTACTCTACGTAAAACACATTCCATCGCCGTCGCTTAACTTTGAACATCGCAAAGCTATATATTTGTTTCAGGTAACCCCTTGCTCTCCTTGTGGTACCATTCTCCTTAGAACAAAACTAATTTGTCCTAAACGCATGCGTAGATTAGTTAGGGTTCGTGGCTTCTATATTAGGTGAAGGATACATTGCATACGGAATCACGCACAAATGTTGAGTGGTTTTCCTTATGGTAGAGCTCAACATGTAAGACGCATGCGTTCTAGCATTGTTAGTGTTATACACTATCTTTACACGCAGTATTTTATATATCGTGTCATGTGACCAAGGACGGCAGTTATTTTTCAGGTAGGGCCAATTGTCCCTTTTTATTGCAAAAGTGAAACGTTACTGTGGCTGCGTAGCTTTTAGAATTACAAACAGGTCGGTTCAACAAATATCATCTGCTGTTTTCAATCTACAATAGTGTGCTTGTCAGGGTTCAAATTTATTGCTTCTCCTTAGCGACTTGTTTATTTCTTGCCTTAATTGTGTCTGTAAGAGAGACCAAAAAGTTCTCAAGTTAGTGGCTTTAATACTCCGCAAATTGTAAATTTGTAACAAAAGAAACCAGGAAAATGTTCAAATATTGCTGCAGACGCCGTGGCACCTAATGAAAGTTCAAATTAATTTAATCAGTCTTTGAGGAGACTCATTCATATCTGCCAAGTAGCGCTGTTTATCTTCAATACTTTTCGTTGAAAAGCTTCTCAGCCATCAATATCATTGTGTGTTAATTTTGAATTGTTTTATTGTTAACAACAAAGGTGGCAACAGAAAAAGAAAGTGGTATTTCATGACTATCTGATAATTAAATTAGTTCTTGTTCATCGGTAAAAATTTGCATTTTTAGTAAAACATCGTCTCTGTTCCGTTTCTTCATCACTACATCAGATATTTAACTTTCTTTCATTTATCTCCAAAAAACAAGGACATCTTCCGTATGTTTTGGAGAAAACAGGGGTTTCATATTACATGGCTTTGCGAGGAAAACAAAAGTATCAAGTTACAAAGTTGGCGTGAAGAGCTAAATTGTCACATTTGCTGCTTCAGCGTATTGTTGAATTTAAAATGAACGAAAATCAACTTAAAGCACCAGTAGTAATTAATTTGTGCGTAATATTTGGACCTTGAATGAAAATACAACCTTGAAACATACACACTGCAAAGGGGAAAAGCCGTAGCAGACTACCAAGGTAGACACAAACCGGAAGTGAACCGAGCAGGGGTGAGTACTTATGGGACTACTGTATCAGAGCTATCAATTGCGCTCGGCACTATCTGAGATTGTCTCACTAGTTATTCCCTGTGGAAGCGAAATACACTCTGGGAGTTCCTTTGCTACTTTCCTTTGCTGTTTGTAGGTTCAGCAGAGTGCTTTTAATTGGAGCTTTTAAAAGAAGATGTAGGGGTGGATTTTGGTTTAAACAGTATCAGATAAATTTGCGTTCACGGGCAAACTTATGATAAGAACATATCCTCCATACATACAAGATTAGATAAACAAGTAAGTCGTACAGGCGAAAGGTGAAGGCTTTACGGCTTTCCTTTGGTGTTTGTAGGATCAGTAGACTGCTTTTAATTGATATGACAAGTATACTGTTAAAACTACAAATAAATTTCCGGTGAGGTAATTAGTGTTGCCAAATATTTTTCAAGATAATAAGGTGTTGATTTCAGAGAGAGTAACATTCCTTTGCGGGTTTTCTTTGCGGCTTTCCTTTGCTGTTTGTAGGATCAGCAGAGTGCTTTTAATTTCAGCTTTTAAACGAAGATTTGGGAGTTGATTTTGGTTTATACAGTGTCGGATAAATTTGCGCTCACTAGCAAACTCGTAATAAGAACATATCATCCATACATACAAATTTAGATAGACAAGCAAGTCGCACACGCGATAGCTGAAGGGTCTACATAAAATTTACAGATTGGTAGCGCAGTTGTACTTTTGCCAATCTTGAAGTGAATTGAATGAGCATTGTAAGAGCACTGAAATATACAGTTTACAGTAGTGATAATGAAGTCAGGGTATGATTCATTTGCAGTTTTCAGTTTTTTATGAAGTTTTGGAAATGTGCTGTTTTATATTTTCTGTCAACGAAAGAGTGGTTGTGATTAAACAATCGAGAATCGTTTTGTTAGGGTAAAGACAATACGAATGTTCATTGATGACAAGTATACAGTTAACAACAAATTAATTTTCTTTAAAGATAATAAGGTGTCGATTTCAGAGAGAAACTTGTACTTTGCGGCTTTCCTTTGCTGTTTGTAGGATCAGCGGAGTGCTTTTAATTTCAGCTTTTAAAGAAAGATTTGGGGGTGGATTTTGGTTTATACATGTACAGTGTCGGATAAATTTGTGCTCACGGGCAAACTCATGATAACATATCTTCGAAACATACAATTTTAGATAGAAAAGCAGGTCGCACACACGATATGACAAGTCAAGAGAAAATGATTTTCTCTTGGACAAGTTTATGGTTAAAACAACAAATTAATTTCCGGTGAGGTAATTAGCTTTGCCAAATATCTTTAAAGATAATAAGGTGTTGATTTCAGAGAGAGGAACTTTTCAGGGGAGTGCTTTTTATTTGGGTCGGTACATTTCGCTGACCCCTAGCACATGGACTAACAAGATGGACCTGGTACATGAACTACTTGAATGAACCACCAATGGACTACCCTAAATGTAAACCCCTAAAATTTCTAACCCGAAAGTTTAAGAATCAGTTTGTCTGCTCATGTTCCACTCTTCTAGGAACAATTTTTAAACGTCATCGCTTCTGCATGCATTGCGTGCCTTTTATTCTGGTTATGTTGTGATTTGTGTATGGCTTTACAATTTAAGAATTGGTTCATGCTTAGCGTGCTTATATCGAGTTATGGATGTATGGGGGAAGTTTGGAGAGCACGAAAGAGGCATAAGAGTAGTTTGAGGCGACAGCCGAGAGCAACTCTAGCTTCTTGAGTGCTCTCCAAACTTCCTAAGTGCATCCATAACTCAATATACACACAGCTAAAAGCATGAACCAATTCTTTTATAACATGGCGACAACAACCTGGGCGCTAAAACATGTTTTATTTGCGATTGACTACAAAGTTCTCACAATGCACGGTGAAGAAAAACAAAGGTCATTAGGATCCTGACATGCCACAATCAGTTGAGCAACAGTTGAGCGAAAATGCTTAACCTGGTTTTTAAAATTGTCAAAGAAAAAATCGCTTCTTCGAATTAATTATAATGAAAATGTACACAGACAAAGTCAAAAATACTCGTTGAAAATGTAGACAAACAAAGTCAAAATACTTAAGTAAGCATCTTAGCTTGGCAAAAGTCAAAGGTTTGAAGTAGAGTTTGGATTGTTCAGAATAATAGACAAAAGGAACTTGCACTAAACTTGACGGAAATTTTGCAGCTAAATTGAAACTGCACACGTCATCTTATTTACGCACAGCCGTGCACACATAGAGATTTCATTCGTGATGGCTCAATAGGAATTAGATAGGACTAGCGTGTGCTATGTTATAATGTCTGTTGATCCCTGTAGTGCTTTCATTCAGGTCTTGTCATGTCACCGTCTGTTTTTGTTTTCATTCATTCAATTACAAGATGTTATCACAAAGAAATTTGTGCAGTCTGGACATTTTACAGTCCAGTCCGGACATCGTGGTTTTGACTTCTGAAAGCAAAAAAGTTCTTGTGGCCTGCAGGAGCTGGTGCAAGCATCCCACAAGAAAATGTAACTTTCTACTTGGTGCATCCAAGGTAGTTAATTTTCTTTGCGGAAAAAAGTAAGAAAATAAGGAAATGGAATCTTATAAAGAAGGAGCCCTTAAAGAAATTTATCAGGAATTGCTCATTATCTCTTCCAAGAAAGGTAGATCTTTAAAGGATTTACTCATACAGGCATATGAATGAGCCAGATCTTTTGTAATTATTCCAGGTGAGGAGGACTTTTCAGACACAGATAGCATGAAGACAGGAGTAGATTCTCCTGAATTGGTTGATTCTGTTCCAGATAAGGATAACTTGAGGTATAGTAGTCAACTTAAGATCAAAGTGCTTAATTCTTACTACTACAGTGTATACATGTAACATATGTTCAAAATGTGAAAACACTAGGAGAAGTGCTAGGAGTCACATTTTTATTTCATGCCATAGATGAAACAGCCAATCAGAATACTAGAAAGCTGTTGTACACTAGTCCTCGGAGACCTAGGGGCCGCTAGTCAGGACAAAGCAATATTTTCGGGTGAGCTATACTTTAGGATGAAAGTTTACTTCAAGAGCGGACAAGCCCCTGGGCTCTTATTCTTACGGAACCAGTTCCAGAAGTGTTTGAATTCCGGCCCGCTGATTGGCCAGAAAAATATTTTCAATCAGTGAGGAGGTCCAGTTGCCTTCTTTAAATTGGTTTTCCTCATCGATCGCAGTAGTTGCTTGGCCCGGGAAGATTCTCATGCAGAGTTTCAGAAAAAAAGATTCAATGAAGCCAAGGAAATCATAATCTGTAACGTGGGCGCAAGGGAACAATACTCGTCGATTAATTTTCATGGTGGACCTATTGAAGGTATGTAATAAATGTATATGGCTATAAGACCCTTCGCGGCACACACCTATCCAAAATTTACGGAAGTACTCCCCCCGAGGAATCACAATAAACAGCAACATTATTTTTTGATAGAACCTCTTCCAGAACATGACCCTGAATTTCTCATCCATGGTCAATGACTCTGGGAGTTCATACAGCAAAGCAGATTCCCTCTTTCCATCCAATAAATCTTTATCACTCCATCTGCTTTTCCTTTTACCAGACATAGCTAATCGATGACAGCAATGATTAATCAATTGGTGATCAATGAGCCATCAGCTGATTACTCATTGAGTATTGCCAATACTCGATAAGTAATCAATGCTCCACAAACTTTAGTCATTGATTAATTATCAGGGGTCTTTGAATAGCGTAAACTCCAAAAAAAAAAAAAAATTGCAACAAGTTTTGTGATTTCAAACTTTATTGACTATTTAAATAATCTCAACAACATCATTTCCTCCTGATGATGCCGATGATGTGCAGGATTCCTTGTCATGGCCTCGCTGTCTTCCATTGTTGAACCAAACTTTTACCATTCTTGAGTCAAGTTTATTCAGTTTTGCAAATTCTCCTATTGCACATGGTAAAGTATCTTGATTCCTTTCACAATGCTTCAAGCACCAATCTCTGGAGATCGCAGAATTTTGTCTGGGGATAATCAATGGCATCAATGAGTAACCAATGAATCAATGAGCAATTATGCTGCACAAAATACTCATTGATTAATATTTAATCATTGATGTTATTGATCATTGATTAGTTGTCTGGCTTACGTACGGGTCAAATGCCATACTTCACATGAGCCGAACCCAATTCAATCAATTAGGCTTGTGAAGTTTGAGTCGACCCAAACTGTTGTTAGGTGCGGCTCATATGAAGTACGGCATTTGACCCGGGCCTTGTATAACCAGCCTTATAAATTTCCAGTGACCTGGGGTACTTCACCTGGTCTTCAACAATATTGATATAAGAGCTGAAAAACAACTAACAGATTAGGAGGGAATTCATAAGCTTTAGGAATTCATAAGGAATTCATAAGCTTTAGGAATTTAAGAAATTCAATACTCTGTAGGCAACAGTTGGAAGATTAAACTCTTTCCATAACCCATCAGTAATTGCCAAAAAACATCTCTTCTCACCACATTTTTCTCAATAATAAATCGTTGCTCCACTCCACAGAAAACAAATACAAGATTTCTTTCAGGCCCTGTTGGAATTTATGCCCTACACGATATTGGTAATTAAAAAGTATTTTTGGTTTGGCACAAAAGCAGGAAGGTGCATACAGTGCAGCTGGCCAATCATTCCCACTTCCAGTTGGCGTAGTTGTGTGGTCCATGCAACAGAGATTCGCACATCGTAGAAATTTTTGAGGAAGTTAAACAAGTCGTTCAATGATAGAGGAGAAATATAATAACTTGTGCACTCAACTAGCTTTGCACTCCACCAACAACAGTGTAGAAATTGTGTACATTAGCGATATAACTTTACGATATACCTTTGATAATTCCACTGTGAAAATTGATTAAAGACTATTGTTCCCTTGCGCCCATGTTACAGCTTGTGATTTCCTCGGCTTCGCTGGAATCTTCCCGGGCCAAAGCAACTACCGCAATCAATGAGGAAAATCACTTTGTGTAAGAGGACAACAGAGTTGCCTAGCTGGACCTCCTTGCTGATTGGCCAGAAAAATACTTTTCTGACCAATCAGGGGGACGGAATTCAAACACTTCTGGTACTGGTTCAGTAAGAATAAGTACCCAGGGGCTTGTCTGCTCTTGAAGTAAACTTTCGGCCAAAAATATCTCTTGCCCTAAAATATTGCATTGTTCCAACTAACAGCTCCATGGGTCTCCGAGGATGTTGTACACTCGACAGTATTACCACCAACCTTTCCATTATGCACTGCATTGATTGTGATGATGACAAAATCAAACTTACTTGTCACTTGTATTTTCTTGGTATACATACTTGCCTAAAGGCTGAGAAAATATAAATCCCTTGTGGATCTTCCATGGGAAAGCATTGCATAACTAGTACTTATTGATCATAATTGAGGTGCTACTCTTCTGTGAATAGAGTACGTGCAAAACCGTCTTGTCGAAACAGTGTATCATGATTGCATCTGGGTTGTTGCAAGCAGCGATTGGATTGGTTGCTCATGGTAGCTTTAATCTCTTTGGTCTGAAATACAGTGATACATTCCCCATTCATTAACCCATTTACCCATCCAAACTGACTTGCCCACTTAGAGGTTTTTTTTTTTAACAAAAATAATAAATCATTAACTTTCAGGCCAAATTTCATAACCCTCTTTGTATTTTCTGGTACAGCATCTTCTTGTATTCTCAGTATTTCTTTTAATTTTATAAACACTGGCGAACGTGAGTTTATGCTGGGCATTTGTTTTTTTCTTGGATCATGCCTTATTCACTCAGTAGGAGTGATTATTCATTCGGTAGGAGTGAATGAATAATAATTAGCCAGAGATAATGAATCAATCAGATTGCTTGAAACACCAAGATCAAGACCAAGATTGCCTTCTTCCTTCTTGGCTTCAAGAAGGCAAGCAAGATCTTAGCGACCCACGCTCTGTTTGGGATTGGGTGAAATATGATGTTAAGAAATACTCCAGACAATATTCGATGAGTGAAAGTAAGCAAAGAAAAGAAGAAGAGTGGCAGTTAAATAGAGAACTCCAAGAAGCCTCTTTAGTTTTTCTAAACAATCCCAGTCAAGAGAACTTATCAACTTTAAATGTCTTGAAAGAAAAAATGGAACAAATGTATGAGAAAAAAGTTGGGGGTATAATAGTTACATCACGAGTGTGGTGGTATGAACACGGAGAAAAAAATTCTAAATATTTCTTTAATTTAGAAAAGCATAATCATATAAGAAAGCATATACAGAAGCTTCAGCCTAGTGGAGTAATTACCACAGATCAAGGCTGCTGCCTAACGGGCGCCCGGTCGCCTAAGGCGCCTAAGTTACGAGTGCGGGCGACTAAAGTTTTGTTCAAGGAGCCCGAGTGGGCGCCTAAACATGGTTTTCATTCCCATCTAATCTGTCCGATGACTTCAATCTTCTCATAAAATCGGCCAAAAAATCATTCACACAATAAATTAAACGGAAAACAACAGTTACTCTGGTCCTGTTTTGTTTTTAACACGAGAAATATGGGCCAAAACACCTCATCGAAGTCTCTCTCCGCTCACAAAACAACCGAAAACAGCCATATCTGAAAATCGCCCTACAATGCATTGCAAGCTCAGTATTGAATACATGCTCGTCATGTATGCCAATGGATTGTGTCTCTGTTGATGCCCTACTGATTCCAGTTGCAAAATAACACGGGCGGAGCGAGAGTTGGGGGGGGGGGGGGGGTACTGCCGTATATGGGCTATATAGGTATGTGCCGCTGTGAAGGGTATAGCTTTGAAGCAGTTTACTCTAGCATAGAGTATATAAATCAGAGCATTTGGGTCTAAAATAGGGTATCATTTTTCACAAAACTGACCAGTTGGTTGAAGACTTTGTCTAAACTAAAGAAACCAGGAATTGTCAATCAAAAATATAAAAAAATGAAATCGGCAAGTTTAAATTTTTGTAACTCAGCCTCAACATCGTCGATAGATGACTATCATAAAACACTACTGGATATTATTAACTGTAAAAAATCAGGATTCAGACGAAAATTGGTGGTTTTAATACTGGTTACTCTAGTATAGGGTAGCAAACTTCAGCTGAACTACAGCTCTAGTATAGGCTAAGGGTTCCAGGGTCCCAGTGGCACATGCCCACCCAGAAATTCTTAAAGTACCCCCCCCCCCCCGGGCAAAATAATTACTTTGATAACAAATATTTTTGGAATTGGAGTGATGCTGCTGCTGACATTATGTTTACAATTGAATAAGGATAAATTCTTGGGCTTTTTTTTTGGTCCGATACTATGGAAAACTTCACTTAGCTGTACTGAATGAATTTCTCTAGTTTCTGAAAGGATATTTATGACTTAAAAGTCGAAATATTCAAGTAGCTACAAGCCAGCAAAAAGAAAACATCATTGCAATTCTTTTTGCATACCAGGGTTTTAAATTATCAAACGAATTGTCATGGCTCCGCCCAATATACGAGAATATATTTTCTCCAAAGGAGCAGCCAATATAATGCGGTAATGCTGCCTAAAGAAAGCACCTTTTGTTTATACTTATGTCCCTGAAGCCCGGGGAAGGAAAGCACATTTCACGCCCCAAATGCCTATTTCATTTTTATCTGTTTTCATTTGCAGCTTGCATTTCATGATTTGTTTAGAATTGCTTAACTCAAAAACGAAAGAGGCAATATAAATTTTTGTAAAAAAAAGCTGCAGCACTTGCATGGATACACAAATTATTGAATTTGTTTGACCACAAATAGTATTTTTTCTCAGTTATGACCTGATCACTTTGCTGAACTCTTTATTTCAAAAATTTGATTGATAAAATAGACCATATTAGAGTCTCATGGAACATCTCTGCCTCTAGACCCCTCCCCTAAATTTCCAAATTCACTCCATAACCCCCTTGTCTTCCCCAGTCTCACCAACCCCCCCCCCCCCCCCCCCGGATTGACCACGGCAAATTTATTCTGGGCTCCTAAAAAAGTGGCTTGGGCTCCTAACTTTTGAAGTTAGGAGCCCAAAGGGCTCCTCAAAAATTTCCTTAGGCAACAGCCTTGCAGATCCCTTCGCAATTTTAGAGGGAGAGAAAAATTGTTATGAAAATCTTTATAAATCAAGAAAAAATTGCCCTGACAAAAACGCTGTTTCCCGTTTGCAAATATCTGCATTAGTTCCGGAGATATTTAAGTTTGAAAAATGTGTAAAATATGCAAATGAGATGCCTGATGACATCATACACTCAACCTAACATTATATTAAGTACATAAATAGAG
>NC_138158.1:12174220-12204220 GCF_964199315.1 Orbicella franksi
AAAGATGCACTGCTCACTGGTTTTATTTGGAGCATAAATATTGACAAAAACAAACGGCTGCTCCTGCACATTACTCATTAAAATGATATAACAGCCTTTCTTATCATGTGTAAATGATTCAATTCAAAATTAAGCCTTTCTTTGACAAGAATCAAAACACCTCTACTATGCTCAGAGCCTTGAGCAAAGTAAAGATCTCCTTTCCACCGGGTTTTCCATAAATTTTCTACATCTGGCAAACTGTAAGTTTCTTGCAAAAAGACTATGTCGCCTTATTTTTAGACAACCAGTGAAAGAGTGCCTTTCGCTTCTCAAAAGTTCGAATTCCCTGAGCATTGAGTAAAAAACAATCCAAAATTTACATTGCGCTTTGTGGATTAGACAAATTAAGTACAGAAAAATAAATTTTCCCTTGCTCCTTTGTGTGAGAAAACAATGTGAAGGACTTATGTGCGACGAAAATAAGAATGAGGTGATAAAGCC
This sequence comes from Orbicella franksi, assembly GCF_964199315.1. NCBI lineage: Eukaryota > Metazoa > Cnidaria > Anthozoa > Scleractinia > Merulinidae > Orbicella > Orbicella franksi. The sequence goes on from NC_138158.1 coordinate 12,174,704, forward strand.
TCCCGAAAAATGAAAACCGAACAATGACAAAAAACAATAGTATTGAAAACATACAAAGAACAAACATGTTACACAATAATATGGAAAAAGGTATTAAAATAGCAGCCAGCATAAAGCTGTTAATTAAGCTACCAACAGACAAGGTCTTGCAACTAGAATGGTAAATACAGACAGTATAAATTAACTTTGTGGCTCCATTACATTTCAAAAAGGGAATAGAAAAAAAAAGAAAACATAGTCTGAGTGGCAAGTCTAAGCAGAAAATAATCTGCCATCAATAAACAGTTTATCAGGCTCAGCCCTACTGAAATAGGCCGACTTGCCCGCCTTCTTTACAGCAAAAAAATTAGGCAGCACCTTCTTTCATTGATCAACAATTTCTTTAGGCAAGTCCGCTGATATTCCAAAATTTTTACCTTTCAATTTCCTAACGTTGCTCATGACCCTTTCACAATCCGGATAGCGAAGAAAACGTGCGATGATCTGTCAAGGTTTGGGCGCTCGCTGGTCAAAGCGGCCAATTCTGTGAACTCTCTGAAATTCTATATCGCTGGCATCGTCGATGCCAAGCTCTGACTGCAAGAAATCTATCAGCACTTGCTGCGTGTCCTCTGCACCTTCAGGGTCTTCTTCAATACCATAAAAACGAAGGTTTTTTCTCCTTTGGTAAACTCCCATGTACAGAACCTCTTGTCTGAGAGCAGTGCAGTCTTTCTCCAGTTTCTTTAGCCCTTTGACCTCGCTGTTCAGGAACGCCAATCCTCTGTCGAGCTCTTCGATAGACTTCATTGCATTTCTTGTTGTCGCCTCCAGAGTTTCCACTTTCGTAGTTAACGCATTTACTTTAGCGTCCACATTTTTGACATAGCTTCCAAGGTTGTCGAGTTTTGTTTCCATCACCTCCAGTTTTTTAAGGACAATGTCCAGTTTAGGCAACACGTCTTCTGCCATTTCTAGTACTCAATGCACTTCGTCGATTCCGCAATCCTCTTCTGACAGGTCAAGTTTCGATCTTTTATCTTCAGATGGTCGGTTATCCTCCTCACTAGAGGTAGAGCTACTCTTTCTGCTTTTTCTTTTAAGTTTTTGAAATAAATCTTCCATTAAAAACTTCAAAAAAATCCCATAGATTCACATTGAGCCAGAGCACACAAAAGTGCGTCTACTCTCGCTCCATGCCTGACCCAGTCCACCGTCTCGTTTCTTTTCATAAATCACTTCCTTCACTGATTCTCTCCATTTTAACAAAAGAAAATAATCTGAACATCAGAAATTTAAAATATTTTGCTTTTTCTTGCATGTGATCAAATATTTTCACCAATTTGGGGGTAACTTACCACAATCCTTCTGTAGAGCTAGATCTAAGTGAAAGAATGATAACAGTTGGAAAATATTGCGACATAAATGTAGGTCATTTTTTGTTCCAGTAACACATCCAGCCTTGTCCAGAGAGCTCTAGTCAATTTATTTTCTTGCAGAAAGCAATGGAGAGGATACCACATTACATGACCAAGGCTTTTAAAAACAGGGCAGCCTTCAAAGCCATTTACCTCCAAAAATAATTATGGTTACCCCTCAGTTTATTATTATTATTATTATTATTATTATTATTATTATTATTATTATTATTATTTTAAGTCCTTAAAGTCTTGCCGCTTTTAACTTATGGTGCCAAGTTCAGTCCATGAGCCTAGGGCAGTCAAAAGTCTGCTGGATTACTTGATGGATAGAGTCCTCCTAAGTATGTGAGCAGTTCCAAGGAGGACGGTCTTCTGTAGCTCTGTTATTCTAATATTGCCTGGGATCTTGCTGATGTAGTTTTCTGTTCCCTTCTTGACAAGCCCGAAAGCTCCAATGATCACTGGGACAGTTGTTGTTTTCATTCCCACGTTTTCTCGATTTCAATCTCAAGATCTTTGTACTTTGTGAGTTTTTCCATTGTTTTCAAGGAGGTGTTCCTTTCTGTGGGGATGGACATATCGATAAGCAGACAGGTTCTTTCCTTCTTGTCTTTCACCACTATGTCTGGTCTGTTTGCTTTTATCTCTTTGTTGGTTTGGATTGGCATGTCCCAAAGTATAGTCGCTGTTTGGTTTTCTGTCGCAGTGGCTGGTTCATGGTCATAGTGTTTATCTTGTACTTTGATGTTATAGTGTTTGCATATTGTCCAGTGGAGATATGCTGCAGCTTTATTGTGTCTTTGTATGTACTCTGTCTTGGTAAGTTCAGGGCATCCAGAGACAAGGTGGTCAATTGTTTCTTGAAATTGCCCACAGATTCTGCACATTGGGTCGGTGCCATCTTTCAGGATCTTGTTTCGGTAATAGTTGGTCTTAATGCATTGATCTTGAGCAGCAATAATGAAACCTTCTGATTCTGATTTGAGGCCAGGTGTACTCAGCCAATTGTGGGTTTTGTCTTGGTCTACATTCTTCTCTTTTGTTCTTTTTGGGTACTGACCATGCAAAGGCTTTTCTTCCCATTTGCTCTTGAGTTGTTCTAAAGCTTGGTGTTTGACTTTCAGCTTGACCCTTCGGGCATAGGTAGTGGCTGGCTCATTCTCTGCCACTTCAGCTTCTGGTAAACTGAGTTCTCGCTCGTATTTTGCAGCTTGATGGTGTATGGACATTGTTTTCTTGCCGCGGTCATGATCCCACACAATTTTGAGGAGGTAATCATCTTTGTTGTTGAGATATGTGTTTAGGCCAATTGTAGTTGTTTTGTAGGTAATTTCTAATTGTACAAGACCCCTTCCACCTGCCTTTCTAGGGATATACAGCCTGTCCACATCAGCTTTTGGGTGGTGCATTTTTGCCATTGTCAAGAACATCCTTGTTTCTCTGTCTAACTTCATAAGTTCTTCCATTTTATCCCGGTTACCCCTCAGTTTATTATTATTATTATTATTATTATTATTATTATTATTATTATTATTATTATTATTATTAAAGATTCGCACAGCTATTGATGATATTGAAGCTGGTTTCGTCATTGGCTCCGGGCAACAACAAGTTGCCTAGGAAAGCCAAGGAACACCCCTTGTTTGCTTTTTCTCTTCTTTCTACATCTCCAGCACCTTTCTAAGAATTCTTGCTGACCCCAACAATGCACATCTCTGGATCAGTCCAACAGGAATGCCCACCTCAATGGCTCTCAGATTGCCATTCAATCTCAGTGGTATTGATCCCAATGCTCCCACTACCACTGGAATAACCTTTGTCCTCACACCCCACATTTTTCGAACTTCTCTTGCTAGATCTTGATACTTTTCAACATTTTCATCTTCCTTCTCTCTCACCCCATTATCCTCTGGAATTGCCACATCTATAATCTGACAGCTCTTGTCTCTCTTGTCAATGATCACCAAATCCGGTCTCTTAGCCCCTATTTCACGGTCTGTTCGCACACTGAAGTCCCATAGAAGTTTGTAATCCTCATTTTCAAGCACACTGTCTGGAACATGGTCATACCATGTCTCCTTTTGTATTCTTTTTGTGCCAGTTTCGAGCACGAACTTACAATATGACTAATGGTCTCGTTACTCTGCTGACAGATTCTACATTTCGGGTCATTCTGTGACTTGTCAACCATCGTTTTAATGTAGTTTGTTCGTATTGCTTGATCTTGTGCAGCAATGATAAGAGCTTCTGTTTCTCTCTTGAGCTTTCCTTCTTTTAACCAGGTCCGTGTTTCCTCACTTCTTTGTTCTTCACCCTGTCTTGCAAACTGTCCATATAACGGCTTTTCTTTCCAGTCTTGAATGTTTTCAGTTCTTCTCCTCGCTTTAAAGCTGTTTCTCTATTCTCATCCCCATCTCTCCTGACGGCTTTTAACAGTTCTTCCTCGCTTGTTTGGACATAACATTCTAGCGATATCTTTGCTTGATTGACACAATCCTCTACAGATATCAAACCTCTCCCTCCGTCCTTCCTTGGCACATAAAGTCGTGCCACGCAGTCCCGTGGATGGAACCCTCCATTCATGGTTAGCAGTTTTCTTGTTCTGCGGTCTAGGTCCCAAAGTTCTTGTTTCCTCCATTCAAGTATTCCTCCTGCATATCTAACGAGTGACACTGCCCAGGTGTTTATGGCTTGTATCAAGTTTCCACCATTCAACTTCGAGCGGGCAACTTTTTTAACGTGTCGTAAGTATTCTTTCCTGATTTTGTCCTTCATTTGGTCATGAAGCATGTCACTGGCCTCAAGCACTCCTAGATACTTGTACCCTTCGCTTTCTTCCATTGCTCTTATTGTAGTGTCATCTGGTAGTGTTATGCCTTCTGTCTGTACCAGTTTGCCACGTTTTATGACCAAGACAGCACACTTCTCAATGCCAAATTTCATACCGATGTCATTGCTGAACATTCTCACTGATTGTATCAGTGAGTCCAGTTGGCACTCACTTCTGGCATAAAGCTTTAGATCATCCATAAAGAGAAGGTGATTGACCTTTGTCTTGTTGGCATATGTGTATCCTGCTTCGCACTTTCTGAGAACTAGGGACAACGGAATCATGGAGACCACAAAAAGGAGGGGGGATAGGGAATCACCCTGGAAGATGCCCCTTTTGATGGAGACACTTCCAAGACTTTCTCTGTTTGATGTAAGTTCCGTTTGCCAGCCATTCATGGAATTTTCCAGTAAGGTCTTAACATTTTGAGCTGCACCAAATAGTTCTAGACATTCAAGAATCCAGGAATGCGGTATTATATCGTAAGCCTTCTTATAATCAATCCAGCCCATTGCAAGATTCTTCTTTCTTGATTTGGCCTCTCGTAGGACCATTTTATCAATAAAGAGCTGGTCATTGGTTCCTTGGGAACCTTTCCTTCAACCTTTCTGCTCATCCGGTAGTACGCTCTCGGTATCCAGGAATTCGTAGCGTTTGTCAGATATTATCCCCGTTAGCAACTTCCACATTACAGGTAAACAGGTTATGGGGCGGTAATTTCCTGCTACTGTGCCTTTCTCTGGGTCTTTCATTAGAAGGACAGTTCTTCCCTTGGTCATCCACCCAGGAACGTTCCCACAGTCTAAGCATACTTGAAGCTGGTTTGCGATATTGTGGTGTAGGCCTGTAAAGTTCTTCAACCAAAACCCCTACACCATGTCTGGTCCTTTTGCCTTCCAGTTCGGAACTTTCCTGAGAAACTGTGTCACCATGTCTATGGTGATGGACAACTCAGCTTGCTGTGGCAACTCCACTTCCTCTTTCAACTTCTTTAACCATTCTGCATCCTTATAATGTGTTGACTCTGTACTCCAAATGCTCTCCCAAAATTGCTTGGCTTCTTCTGAATCAGGTGTCATATCAGATGAGATTTTGTCTCCACTTAGTTCCGTATAAAATTTTCTCTGGTCTGTCTCAAACAATCAGTTCTGATGGAATTGTTTGTTTCTGTTCTCGTATCTTCGTATCTTCACAGCCTTGGCAGTAATTCTTTGTTTGAGATCTTCAGAGACATGTTTAAGGCCTATTTCAGCAATCTTGTACTTTCACTCCAGCTCATGTTTGTGGTGTTCTTTTAACATTCTGCCTTGCAACATTGCTGTCACTCTACTTAGATCCCGTCGCATTTCTTTGACTTGTGTTGTCAATCTTCGTTTCCACAAGGGCTCTTTTGGTTTTGTTCCTTTCTTATTCCTCACACCTAGTTCTTCTGTAACAACAACAGCTTCAACATAGATAAGGTCATTGGTGTTAGTTATTCCCTCTGGGGCCATTTTTTTCGGTGCTTGATTTACTTTCTTAACCTCTGCCTTTAACTTCTTTCTGTTGACCTTTCGCAGTGCTGGTAGCCGATCTCTTTCCTCCCCATTTACCACTCTCATGATCCTATTGTAAATCTCGTTTTCCTCATCTGTGAGTCCTTCTGTGTCCCTACTCATGCTTTGCTGACTTGCACGTACATCCGCCTCATTATACATGTTTCCCTTGCTTGCCGATTGAGTCTCATTGTCTGTTTCTGTCACCAATTCACTGGTCAGATGAGTAGATCCATTTCCTTCATCACAGACTGGTCCTCTACTATCCACTTCTCTCTTCAGTTCCTTGATCTCTATATCAGACAACCAACCATTTACTTTAATAGCTCTTGCTTGATCGGCTAATCTCTGTTCACTGATCTCAAACTCACCAATCTCCCTCCAGATGGCAGTCATTCGTTTTCTATATCCTCTGGTGCCAGGGTTGCTCTTGATGTAGCACTTCATCACAAGTTTGTTCATATCCTTGGACCATTTTGTTCTAGCAGTAGCTGGATAACGGCCTGGTGCTGGCTGCTGTCCCCCAGTCACCCTGCCAGGCGTCACACCCTCACTCGTAGCATGGGTCCCATTTACGCTGTTAACATTTCCATCTTTATCATTCATCTCCATTAATTTGAAGAGCAACTATTTGACCCACTAGCTGGGGAGGTTGTATTTCAGAGTCCTCTTCTCCTAGGTGGGTTGTCGACCAAGACTACGGAGCCCCTCCTACCCCCTGTTGTGACCCTAACGTGGGTGGCTTAGGGGTTGCTGACACTTGCCAAAGGTGTCACCCCAGACTCTGGTGGGCGGGAGTGTCCATATTCCCGTAGTAGGCTAAGGTACCAACCTGTCCTACCCCAATGCCCATATTATTATTATTATTATTGTTGTTTCTGACATGAGTTGGTGGTTGTCTAACTACAGCAAAAGATTTAGTTGTAAATGTCCCTAATTTGATGAGAGACACACAAAGTTAACCTGTTTGTTCATCTTACTCGAATCGTTTACTATACTGAATTGCGAACAATTAAAAATAATGCTCGCAAACTGGTTTCCTTCGCAGCCTGATATTGCTAATGGGAGATAGCCTTTTGCATGCATGGTACAATGCAATGTAGCTCTTTTGTGGGATCCATGTCTTGCTTTGTTCAGGTGCCATCATTTAGAATTCTCAGTACAATGTATTTTGGATTCCAACAGAATTGTCCTTGGTGAAATGGAAACAGTGGATTCTCTCAAAATGAGGATGGCTCTAAGACTGTTGATACCAGCAGTTAACTTTCATATTCTTCATAACAAAAAGGAGCTGAGGTTGGTATCTTTTCAAGTTATTAGATTTAGAGAGAATTTCATGCTGTGAACATTCTTTATTTCATATCTTCGCCCATGAAAAATGCTGTAGATGTAATATATCAAACACAAAAGACCGTATTTGACCACATTTCCAAACACAGAGAAGAGAGTTGAAAATACGGCGCGCAGCAGAGTATTTTTTAACGAACTTCAAGGTGTTTGGAAATGTTATGAAACACTGTCTTGAGTTTTTGATATAGCTTCTCAATCGAGACTGAAACTAAGCAGAAAACGGAGAAATAAAATCGTTAAAATCTATGCTAATTAAGATCAGATATCCAAACACCGCCACAATCATCCTTTCCTTTGTTTAAACTTAATGAATTATTAATGAGTTTGAGAGTGTATGTTCAACAAGCTTCCCATATAGCCTTATCACATGCTCAAAATACAACCAGTCAGCATCTAGAATACATGCAGATTCACCTAATCAGAGTGTGTAAGATTCATACGTTTGGTAGTTCTGCCTGTGTAGCATACACCTGTGTTAGTGTATCAAGTAATTCATTACAGTTTTGATTTTGTAGCACTTTTTTGTCATTTCACATGTAGCCTGGTCTTTTCCTCTCCAATGACAACATCATTTACTTGTACTGGAAAGAAAGAAGGCACAAAAAACCTTGTTTAACTGGGCACCCAAAATAATATATTGCCATAAACATTTGCAGATAAGCTTAACTTCTTGGTTTCGTTGTAAGCTGAACCCATGTTTAGAAGGCCAAATTTTAGGGAGAAAATGTTTTTACAAAGAATAGATAAGAACTACGTTGTATTCTGTAATAAGGGCAAACCTTGAATATTTAAAGTTAAGAATACTCCGAGCCCTTAAACGTATAACACATCTTACTGCGTTACGTTGTCACCTGTATGAAAATGTACTACGCTTGGTAAGCGTGCATTTTATTTATTAGAGAAAATGAACACAAAGTGCCGGGTTATATTACATAGCAAAATGAAAACAGAAAGGAAAAGTTAACAAATTGACATCAGTTTTTCATGCGTCTGTCTTGTTGTTGATCATTGTCAATAACAGGAAAGACGCATGAAAAACTGTCGTCAATTTGTTTTTTACAATAAATTGTCAAATTGTTTGTGTGGACACCTACCTCATACCAATAGGCAAGCTTTTAAGGTGTCTCTTTCGTGCATCAACTTCTTGAAGAAATTGACCTTGTTGCAAGAGTTATTTTTAAAACATATAAATAAAGGAGTAAGTTGTTGTGATCGTTGTACCAGAAGGAATATTTTGATAGTACCACATATGAAAAGTTGATAATACTGCAACAGTGTTTTCCATGAAAAATGTACATCATGCAGGTTGAATTTAAGCACGGATCAAAAAGGGGCTTCTTCTAGAGTCAAGAAAATTATGGCTCCCAAAAAACAACAATTAGTTATGAAAACCCTTATATAAACTATGCTTAGGCGCAAGAAATTATACGTGTTATATATATGAAAAAGCTGGGAAAGAGAGGCAATACAGTCAAGATTAGTGTGAAGATGACAATTGTATAGTAACCATAAAACAAGTAGTCATTTGTTAATTAAGTTGATACATGTACGGTACTCTGCAACTAGAATACACAAACCAAATATTTTTCTGCTTTTAATAGTCTCAAATATTTATTAACGTCATTTTATCACAGGCCTGAAGATATAGTGGGAGATCTAAGGACACCCGAACAAGGAAACTGGCGGAATTTTGCTGTTATTCTTCATCTTACGTAATTCTCTAATCAGCAAAATTCTCCTTGATGTAAATGTATAGAATTCTGTCGATTCTTGTTTGTACGTGCAGGCTGGATGATTTCTCTACCCTGTTCTTCTGGAAGAAAGAGGAACGGAGATTGTTAAAATGCACTTCGACCGCAATATGGCATATAGTTTAGTCAAGACTTTATATGTATAGGTAATCACGTGATTTCGAGTGCAATTTGGAATAAACAAGCACCAGTAAATTTTTCAACGGCTAGCAAAATTTTGTCGTAGTTTAAAAACTTTAAACGACTTATTATTCCAAATTGCTTGAGCAAAATCATGCTTATTTAACCCATGGCTTTTCACACAGTTGTCAGAAGAACTTGGTTACAACAAGAATACTTTGTAAAACTGGGTCGCATTTCCGAAAGCTTTGTAACGTCAAGTTAATTAATGTATCAATTACAAAGTTCTGGAAGGAATCTAGTTGGCTCCTTCATACGTGTACTTGTAATCAAATTGGTAGAACATGAGTATAATGGCTTCTGCCGGTATGCTTGTAATCACACATGGCATGTAATCTGCTCACCTACATGATCAGTTAAGCTTTTGTATGATCTTCAGTATGTTTTCTCCTCTAGCCCAAGGCTATTAGGTTTGTTATCTGATAAGCAGCTGGGTATTATTTCAATAGACCATATTCATACACACATGGATAAGGGGGTTCTGGGGCCGGGGCAAGTTTTGCTTAACTTTTGAGTCTCGCTTCGCGGCTCGCCTCAAAAATAAACCCAAACTTGCTCGTTCACAGAACCCCCTTATCCACGTGTGTTTACTGCCTGCGTCTGTTTTCACACCCACTTTTGAACATTGTCAGAATTTTTGTATATGGAGGCCCAATCGACGTCAAGCTTTTTCAAGACATGGCTGTTTATATAAAACAAATCGAAAAGACATTGTCTGAATTGAAAGGGTTACTCAGTTTTTTCGAATCGGTCGAGAGGAGGAATATCTGGAGGCGTGAACGCTGGGGTGAGGTTCTTCGCACTTGAACGATCGAAACGCCGCTCATATTTCATAAGAGGAGTGACCGCGAAAAAAAACATAATTGAAGGTTTGCAAGTATATTGTATTGAGATGGCAGATATTATCAACCAGTCAGCTGAAAACATGAACAATCTTTCAGATGGGGAAGTGGGACTGTTAAAAAATCTTTTTGATTATAATAAGGAGTATACAAAAGAACTGTGTGAGGTTTTTAAAGAAAATTTTTCGGCAACGCCCGAAGAACAAAAACCTGAAATTGTGAAAAACATGTTAAATCGTTTGATTAATTCACCTTTGAAAGATGTAGAGAAAAATCATTTACCCTTGGAAGGTCTTACTGATCAGGAATTTAACGTGAAAATAGGCAACATTTTGTGTGATTTAATTGTGCAGTATTTCGTAAACATGTGCGGTGAAACTTTTTACCTTTTTTGGAGCGTGAGACCGGAAAAAAGGTCCATTGTTTTTCAAGAATTATTTAAAGGTTTGTATTCATGTTGAATAAAGATGGCGCTTGCAAACAACGTGCCCACGGAAGAGGATTTTCAAGAGATCGAACAACATCTACCCAACGTTACAACAAATCAACAAGTCGAACTTGAACCTGAACCGCAGCAAGAAAAAGAGACAAATTATTGCTGCGACACCTGTGGCAAGAGATTTACTCAATTGAACTCGCTTAAAAGGCACAGAAAATATAGTTGTAAAAATTTGGAAACAGAAAGGCTTCCTAAAGAAAGCTGCCCAGTATGTGGTAAAATGTTGCGTAAAACGACGGTTTACAAGCATAAAAAAATGGCTGTCCGAAAAAAAGAATAGAACAAGTGACGACCTGAGATAAAAAAGGCAATTGAAGGTTTACGAGAATCTTCTATACCGATGGCGAACATGAACAAGACAGATTATGTGTTCGAAGAGGAAATGTCGAGTAACATCAGCGAAACAGATCCTGAGGTTGAAGAGGAAATGGGGGATACTAACAACAACACAGATCGTGAGCATGAAGCGAAAAAGGCAACCGATTATTTCATTAAAATTAATGAAAAATACGACGAAGAGGTGTCTGAAGTTATTGATGAAATCAAAAAGATTTTTGAAAACAAATATCTTTGTAAAAAATTTTTAAAAAGTTTTAAAAAATTTTTCATTGAGAGTTTTGCCCAATTGGGGAAAGAGCGTTTTGAAATTATGAAAAGCATGAAATATTCCGACAAAACTATAAGATCTTGTGTCACCTTTGGGGAAGAGTATTTGGAAAGCGAGGAAGATTTTGCCGGCTTTGCGATAGGCTCTTTTGTAGGGGAGAAAGCAGCCGCTCTATACGACTCTTTGTTTGCTCAAACTAAGTAAAAAATAGTTAAAGATTTGCAAGTATTAGGTAAAATGGGACGCGGCGGGAATGGTTTTCTCAATGCAAGCCACATGAAAAACAAAAGATTGAAAAAGGCAAGGAAAGAAGAGCCTTACTGAGGATTGGTAAACATAGGCACGCAAGGCGTGCAAGAGTTATTTTTCTCGGAGATAGGAGCATTCATGGAACTGTTTACAGTAATGATTTGGTTGATTTGACAAGTTTTTTTGGTTGCGATGTACAGCAAGAAAGAAACTGGGAGTTAATGATGTACATACGATGTTACATCGGTAATGGTAAGATAACTAAATAGTAAGCCATAAAATGTTTGACTGCACAAACTGCAGTAATCTGACACGTCTCCAGATTAATGTAGATACCATCTTATTTTCTAACAGGCAATTTTATTCGTTCTTTGATACAACCCACACTGTGATTGGTCTGACAGGCACACATGCATAACTCCCTCACTCACCGATCACGTAGCCCTTCCCCGGGGGGGGGGGGGGGAACTCCCTTATATGGGCTATATAGGTCTGTGCGGCCCCAAAGGGTATGGTTTTTCAGCCGTTTTGGTCATAAATAGGGTATCGATTTTAGCTGATTTTGGCCATTTTGGTCATAAATAGGGTATGGCTTTTGCACTCTAGCCTTGATATGGGTATGCTTAAAGAAGAAGCCACTTTTTCTCATTATCGAAAAGAAAATCCACAAAAGCCCTTCACAAATTTATATGTTTACGGTAATTTAACATTGGTTTGAACTACGGAGCTAATTATAACGCAGGTCTGAAACAGGGTTTTGATTTAAGAATTTTTGGTCAGGTCATAAATAAGGTAAGGAATATCGCGGATTTTGGTCATAAATAGGGTAAAGGTTTTGGGAAGCGGGCCGCACACCCCCACCCAATTTTTCTGGGAGTACCCCCTCGGGAGCCCTTCCAGCCCCCAAGAGGAATTTTTGCTCAAAAGTACTCAAGTTAATTAAGAGACCTTTTCGCATTTTATACGAGTCGTAAGGTTACCCTTTTTAGTGCAGAGTGCACTATTTAGATGGTTATGGGAGCTGCCTGCCGCTAAGGAACTAAGGTGCTATGGTGCTATGGCCCTATGGTGCTAAGGTCTAAACTTTAATGTTTGTTTAATTAATTAATTTCAATTAATTAATTAGTCTAGAGGCAAGGAAGTAGTTGGGGGTAGGGTAGGAAAGGTACATGTGTACTCTACGTAAAACACATTCCATCGCCGTCATTTAGCTTTGAACATCACAAAGCTATATATTTGTTTCAGGTAACCCCTTGCTCTCCTTGTGGTACCATTCTCCTTAGAACAAAACTAATTTGCCCTGAACGCCTGCGTAGATTAGTTAGCGTTCATGGCTTCTATATTAGGTGAAGGATACATTGCATACGGAATCATACACAATTGTTGAGTGGTTTTCCTTATGGTGGAGCTCAACATGTAAGACGCATGCGTTCTAGCATCCTTAGTGTTATACGATATCTTTCCACGCGGTATTTTAAATATCATGTCATGTGACCAAGGACAGCAGATATTTTTTCAGGTAACACCAATTGTCCCTTTTTATTGCAAAAGTGAAACGTTACTGTGGCTGTGTAGCTTTTAGAATTACACACAGGTCGGTGCAACAAATATCATCTGCTGTTTTCAATCTACAATAGTGTGTTTGTCAGGGTTCAAATGTATTGCTTCTCCTTAGCGGCTTGTTTATTTCTTGCCTTAATTGTGTCTGTAAGAGAGACCAAAAATTTCCCAAGTCAGTGGCTTTAATACTCCGCAATTGTAAATTTGTAACAAGAGAAACCAGGAAGATGCTCAAATATTGCTGCAGACGCCGTGGCACCTAATGAAAGCGCAAATTAATTTAATCAGTCTTTGCGGAGACTCATTCATATCTGCCAAGTAGCGCTGTTTATCTTCAATACTTTCCGTTGAAATGCTTCTCAGCCATCAATATCGTTGTGTGTTAATTTTGAATTGTTTTATTGTTAACAACAAAGGTGGCAACAGAAAAAGAAAGTGGTATTTCTTGACTATCTGATAATTAAATTAGTTCTTGTTCATCGGTAAAAATTTGCATTTTTAGTAAAAGATCGTTTCTCTTCCGTTTCTTCATCACTACATCAGATATTTAACATTCTTTCATTTATCTCCAAAAAACAAGGACATCTTCCGTATGTTTTGGAGAAAACAAGGGTTTCATATTACATGGCTTTGCGAGGAAAGCAAAAGTATCAAGTTACAAAGTTGGCGTGAAGAGATAAATTGTCACGTTTGCTGCTTCAGCGTATTATTGAATTTAAAATGAACGAAAATCAACGTAAAACACCAGTACTAATTAACTTGTGCGTAATATTTGGACCTTGAATGAAAATACAACCTTAAAACATACACACTGCAAAGGGGAAAAGCCGTAGCAGACTACCAAGGTAGACACAAACCAGAAGTGAACCGAGCAGGGGTGAGTACTTATGGGACTACTGTACCAGAGCTATCAATTGTGCTCTGCACTATCTGAGATTGTCTCACTAGTCACAGAACACAACACAACACTACTTCATCGAAAATAGAAAGAAAGAAAAAAAACCTCTCTGACACGTTGAAAGTCTGATTGAATTAAATTGCACGTTAACTTGGTGCCATGCAGTCTTCACAGAACGTTTGAGCAGTTTTCATACTATTTACTTTAAAAGTATCGGACTGAAATGAATGTCATCAAATAAAACTATTAAACTGCTACTGAAGAGACGTAAAAACCGTCCAGAAATGAAAGCTTCTTTTTGGTTTAATGTCAGCTCCAATTGAATTTACTCCCATATAAAAAAAACAAAAGTGTTAAGTTACCATTTGTAACTAAAGATAACAAACATCTCCTGGGAAAGAGTGATGACGATTCGTCAGCTCTAATTGAATTTACTCCCTTGAGAAAAACAAGAATGTCAAATTACCCTTTGTAACTAAAAATTGAAAATATCTCGTTATATTTGCATGCAATAAGAACAAAACAATCGTTACCTGCACTTACTATTGTAAACGTTACAACTGTTTCAAATCTGAATAGTCTCGTCTCCTCTAAAACATGTCCAAAGAACTAGAAGCGACGATTCGTGACCTCTAATTGAATTGACACCTTGTGAAAAACAAAAGTGTCAAGTTACCTTTGTAACTAAAAATGAAAATATCTCGTGTCATTTGCCTACTACTAACTCGCGAACTCTTCAAAACCTCAAGGCTCATCTCGTTCATAACAAATCCTCAGCTTAGCCCACAGAAAATGTCGAAGTAAACCCAATATATGAATACTTCCTCCTCTTTCATAGAAGAGTAAATATGGCCGTTCTGAACTCTATCGGGATCAAATCTTCTCACATACCATTTACCTTTACAACAAGAAATTTGATTGGCTGTTTATAGTAGATCCAATCTGATTGGTGTGACATACATACATATTTCACTCACTCACTCATCCATTGACCCGTCCATAACATACCCGACGCGCCGACTAAGAGGTATTTTTTTACAAAAAAAATAACTCAAAAATATATCGTACCATTTGCATACCACTTACTCATGAACTGTTTCAAAACTCAAGGCTAATCTCGTACATAACTAGCCACCATTACACTGAACATTATGCATTCTAAAACAACTCAATGTATGTATATAACTGTCACACTCCGCTCCAAACCGGACTAAAAATCACAAACTGGCAACATACCCATCGGTCTTTATTTTTCAATTAGCAAAGTCCTTGTGTTTAATACAATAAAACGCTTAAGACTTCATATACCTCACTTAAGTTATCTTGAACAAAAATAATTTCCTTTTTCTTCAACTACGATTCGTGTTGCTTATTATTGTGAACAAGAAGATCTTTTAGATCTTATAACCGCGCTTTTAAAATTTAACTGTTTGCTTAGCACTACCGTCGGAATGTAGTGCACATTTCAAAGCAGTCATTGATGATTCTTTTCTTACTGTAGACATCACATCACTTGATCAACACAAACTGTATTATTGCACCATCAGTGGTAGCCGTTGACAAATCTCCGATGACGTAATGGTCCTAATCTAGAACTTTCTTCGGGATATGTATGGTCATGAACGATATGAACCACACGATAATAACACTATTAAAAACAGCTTTCTTTCTTTTAAGACATGATTAAATTTGATTGGTGTTTTCCACGAGTAAAGGGCTAGCAAAGTAGTCACACAAGTCATGTAATTTAATAATGAAACTCTATCCCGACCGATGTATCGATTTTGGTCACTCCAGTGGCTACAGATTGAAAATGTGACAGAAAATTGGCGTTACTTTCGATTCTCACCAAATTTGGACAGTGGGAAGATCTCATCATTAGCCAATTACAGGCCATTTTTCAGCTCTTTTCGTCACATCCTCCCCCCTCGGGAGAATTTTGTCAAGTTAGCTAATTTAGTATGCAAGCCACCGTAATGGTGGTCGCTGTCGGCGAAATGTTTATTTGCTCAAAATTGGGGCAAAATCTTTCGGAGATGGAAGCGAGGACATTTGTAAGGATACAGAAAGTAATATGGGACCAGTTGGTGGCTTCTAAGGCTGAATTTATCCAGAAGTAAGCTGTATTTTCGTTTTCGTGCCGAAAGCCACGCGGTGAAATATTATCGGTTTGTTCTGCTGTCTTGTTCTGTTTTTTCTCTTGGTCATTTCTGTAGCCCGCCCAGGCCATTCTTTCGTCTAAATGAGTTGAAAAAAGTTCGAAAAAGATGTTCCCACTCAAGTTTAAGCTCTCAGGCGATAATTCTGGAGTTTTTTGGCCGAAACGTCGGCTTTGTTGTGTTCGTGTTTTTCGGTTGCTATGGGCGACCGTTGCTCCCTTTGTTAGGTCAAGTCTGGGGAGTGAGGTCACAAAAAAAATTCTAATTGATTCTGGTGTTGTTCGATTTCGCTGAAATTTTAGCACGATAAAGCTGGATTGTTAAGGAATAGATTTACCTTCTGCCGATGTGTGACCAGTAGCTATTAACACTAAAGTGATATCGCTTCGATGTCAGGGTTTTGAAGAGATTTTTTTGCAACGTGTAGGTTCGGCGTGATTTTGTAATCTGAGATTTCTGTTGACCCTGAAGAAACAAGGTTTGGCGAGTAAAAATTACAGATTGTGTAATTCAAAGTTGGCCGAGTGGAGATCTGCGTCTGGTCTCCGACAAAAAAAATATAAACAAGAAGACCTGTTAGATCTTATAACCGCGCTTTAAAAATTTAACTGTTTAGGTAGCGTTACAGTTGCAATGCAATGCACATTCCAAAGCAGTCCTTGATGATTCTTTTCTTACTGTAGACATCACATCACTTGATCAACACAAACTCTATTATTGCACCATCAGTCGTAGCCGTTATCTCCCATGACGTAATGGTCTTAATTTGGAACTTTCTTCGGGATATGTATGGGCATGAAGATACGAGCACTAAACTCTATCCCGACCGTAGATTGAAAACGTGACAGAAAATTGGCGTTACTTTCGATTCTCACCAAATTTGGACAGTGGGATGATCTCATCATTAGCCAATTTCAGGCCATTTCTCAGCTCTTTTCGTCATATCCCCCGCTCGAGAGAATTTTGTCAAGTTAGCTAATTTAGTATGCAAGCCACCGTAATGGCGGCCGCCCTCACCGAAATGTTTATTTGCTCAAAATTGGGGCAAAATCTTTCGGAGATGGAAGTCAGGACATTTGTAAGGATACAGAAAGTAATTTGGGACCAGTTGCTGGCTTCTAAGGCTACATTTATCCAGAAGTAAGCTGTATTTTCGTTTTCGCGCCGAAAGCCTCGCGGTGAAACATTATCGGCTTGTTATGCTCTCCTGTTCTGTTTTTTCTCTTGGTCATTTTTGTAGCCCGCCAAGGCCAGTCTTTCGTCTAAATGAGTTGAAAAAAGTTCGAAAAAGATGTTCCCATTCAAGTTTAAGCTCTCAGGCGATAATTGTGGAGTTTTTTGGCCGAAACGTCGGCTTTGTTATGTTCGTGTTTTTCGGTTGCTATGGGCGACCGTGGCTTCCTTTGTTAGGTCAAGTCTGGGGAGTGAGGTCACAAAAAAATTCGAATTAATTCTGGTTTTGTTCGATTTCGCTGAAATTTTAACACAATAAAACTGGATTGTTAACGAATAGATTTACCGCCTGCCGATGTGTGGTAGCTATTAACGCTGAAGTGATATATCGCTTCGAAATCAGGGTTTTGAAGAGATTTTTTTGCAACGTGTGGGTTCGGCGTGATTTTGTAATCGGTTTTTGTTGACCCCGAGGGAAAAAATATCCGAAAAAGGTCGTTTCATCGACGATTCAAAGGTATATAAATATGTATATGTTCCGAGCTAAATTTCTGCTGAAAACATATAATTTTTGACGAACGCTGGGTTTTTAATTTTTTCCCGCGAAAGTCAGTATCGGAGATGAGATGTATTAATGTTTCAACAGCTTTTGGCGAGTAAACATCACAGGTTGCGTGACTAAATATTTGGCCGAGTGGAAGCTTGGGTCTGGTCGCAGACAAAACTGCGAAAAAAAAAAAAACCACGGGTAAACCATGAACCGCGCTCGGCCCATGGCCGCGCGGTTAAAAAAAATAAACCAAGGGTAGAACATGAACCGCGCTCGGCCCATGGCCGCGCGGTTAATAAGCGAAAACCCTGATAACATTGAAGAGAAAAGATTTAGTTTCATTAAAACGTATCTTCTCATTCCAGTAGTAAACAAGACTCATTAAAATTGTAAAATCGTCACAAAATATCTTTTTGTTCTGTTGACCAAAAATTAATCATAGTCTCTTATCAATGGATGCTGAAATTAACGACACGCCCGGAACACTCATTACGAACTCTGCAGCAATACTTAGGTTTCAATATACAACACGCAAACGATTTGAACCTGGTCACAACCTCTTCATATTCCCAGTAGTGCATTCCACCCGCCTAAAATACAATTGATCCTATCATAGAAACCACTTCAACTTGTTTTTCATTCACATCTTAAACCTAGTAATATAGCAGCCCAAGACTCAATTCAAAAACTTAGGCCCAGTTCAGACGCCGAACTTTTCACGAGCCGAACCAAATACATTGAATTAAGTACATGAAAAGTTCGGCGTTTGAATCAATTAAGTACGGCTATTTGAATTTGGAACGGCCCAGCCGGGAATTTTGGCTTTGGAACGGCTTTGATTCGGACGTCGAACTTTTCATGAGCCGAACCTAATGCATAAATTATTATAACGTATTTTACAAGCAGTTTTCACTTCGCCTGAAAATCGCTGACATTTCGATGTGATTTGGTTTAAACTAAATAAAGTTCCGCGAATTAAGTTCAACGTCTGAATCAACAAGTGTACTTTTGGTAATTTGGGTCGGTCCAAATTCGAATTAAGTTCGGCTCATGAAAAGTTCGGCGTCTGAACTGGGCCTTATCTAGTGGGAAAAGCTCACCCTTCATCGCATGCTCGTAGTTATATGCCAAACACTATGTTTCTTTGACTTATTATCCAGTTGCAAATGATTATCAAACTCGCCGACATAATCCTCAGCCTAACCCACAGAAAATGTCGAAGTAAGCCCAATACATGAATACTTCCTTCTCTTTTATAGAAGCCGGGGAATAAATATGGCCGTTCTGAACTGTATCGGGATCAAATCTTCTCACAAACCATTGACCTTTACAACAAGAAATTTGATTGGCTGTTTATAGTAGATCCAATCTGATTGGTGTAACATACAAACATCTCTCACTCACTCACTCATCCATTGACCCGTCCATAACACACCCCGACGCGCCGACTGAGAGGTATTTTTTTTGCAAAAAAATAACTCAAAAATCTTGAATGACACCACACTTACCATACGAAATATTCCCAGCCACCTTCGACGCAAAGTAGGCCATGACGCAATCACAACGAGATTTCTTAACATTTCTGCAACTCTTTGTAATAACCACACAAACAACTTCATAATAACAATATCCTTCCTACAATTTTTACTTCGGTCAACAAAACTAGCCCGTCCAAAACAAACGCTCGAATCACAATTTAGTGTTGGGCCTTTTGCTGACAGCATGTGCGTCGCAAGCAGCTGAGCGTCACAGAAAATACTTTCCTTATGGATCCTTATGTAATTCTCCCTCCATAAAGCTAAATCGATTGACATGTAAAATGTTCGACTGAACATACTAAAGTAATCTGACACGTCTCCAGATTAATGTAGATATCATCTTATTTTCTAACAGGCAATTTGATTCGTTCTTTGATACAACCCACACTGTGATTGGTGTGACAGAGCACATGCATAACTCCCTCTGTCGCCGATCACATGGCCCTTCCAACCCCTAAGGGGAATTTTTGCTCAAAAATACTCAACGGAACTTTTCGCATTTTAGATGAGTCGTAAGTTTACCCTTTTTACACAACACAACGCAACAACACTACTTCACCAAACATAGGTACGCAAGGCGTGCAAGAGTTATTTTTTTGTGTGAAGTGTCGGATATAGGAGCATTCATGGCGCTGTTTACAGTAACGATTTGGTTAATTTGACAAGGTTTTTTGGTTGCGATGTACAGCAAGAAACAAACTGGGAGTTTATGATGTACATGCGATGTTACATCGGTTATGGTAAGATAGCTAAATAGTAAGCCATAAAATGTTTGACTGAACAAACTACAGTTATCTGACACGTCTCCAGATTAATGTAGATACCATCTTATTTTCTAACAGGCAATTTGGTTCGTTCTTTGATACAACCCACACTGTGATTGGTGTGACAAGCGCACATGCATAACTCCCTCACTCACCGATCGCATAGCCCTTCCAACCCCCAAGAGGAATTTTTGCACGAAAATACTCAGTTAATTTAGAGACTTTTTCGCATTTTACACGAGTCATAAGTTTCCCCTCTTTACACAACACAACACAACACAACTTCACCGAAAATAGAAAGAGAGGGGAAAAAACCTCTGACACGTTGAAAGTCTGATTTAATTAAATTGTACTTTAACTTGGTGCCGCGCAGTCTTCAAAGAACATTTGAACAGTTTTCATACTTTTTACCTTTAAAAATATCGGACTGAAATGAATGTCATCAAATAAAACTATTCAACTGCTACTGCAGAGACGTAAAAACCGTCCAGAGATGAAAGCTTTTTTTGTTTAATATCCCGGGAACAATAGCCGATAACTTGTCAGGTCTAACTGAATTTACTCCCATATAAAAAACAAAAGTGTTAAGTTACCATTTATTAAGGAACATGGAATATTCCGGAACATTTCGGAACATTGCGGAACATTCCGGAACATCGAATAATTATGATAATTATGAGAAAAATATGTAAAATTAATTTTTTTAAAAAATAAAATGAACAAAAATAAACTGGTATCAGCTCGAAATACGAAAAGATGTTATTGGGGAAAGGGGAGTCGGTAGGGGAGGGGTAGGGAGCGTTGAGTATTCATTCAACTGACCACAATGAGTGCAGGCTCCTCTTCTTTTCGGCTAATTGCGTCACGTCGCATTATAGCATTCTGTTTTCAACACAAACATGGACGATTCGGACGATGAATGCCAGGTAATTCATCTAAAAAAAAATCTCTAAAACGGGGAGTCTCTAAAAGGGAGGGATCTTTAAAAGTGGGAATCTTTAAAACGGGGAATCTTTAAAAGCGGGAATCTTTTAAATGGGGAATCTTTAAAAGCGGGAATCTTTAAAATGGAGAACCTTTAAAAGCAGGTGTCCTTAAAAGCGGGGATTTTTAAAAGTGGGAATCATTAAAAGCGGTAATCTTTAAAAGCGGGAATCATTAAAACGGAGAATTTTTAAAAGTGGGAATCTTTAAAATGAAAAATTTCAATGCTTATGGCCTGCGAACATGCTCTCAAGTGGGAAATTTGCGAAACGAAATTGCAACACTCGCCACATATTTCTTTTCGGCCGTTCCACACGCTCTCGCTAGAACGTCTGTTCGCAGGATGAAATACCTTTTAATAAATGTTTTTGAAATCCAGGTAAAGTTATTATTAGTAGTTATTACTGCCTCTGACATTGCGCAATCTAGCCATTTTACAGGAAATGTTACAGGAACGCGCAAAGGTCAAGTTTAAAAACTTAATCTCCTCAGGGTATATATCTGTCAGGTTAGATCTGTCAGAATATATATCTTAGGTTTATATGTATATGTCACTTTGTTCCACACGTTGGTCGATGAAAGAAAAACGACAATACGGGATTGTTATTCGCTGACGAACAAATTTTAACCTACATTTTATCTGGACTTGTTCTTTGTGACCACTTTCGCCAAGATGTCGCGACAAGATCGGTTGTCATCGTTCACTGTGCTAAAACATACCTGGTTAGGCGTTCAATTTCAATTCTTGACAGCCCTAGGTTGTTTAACTCTTTGAAAATTTTGTCGATATGTACTGAAGTTTATTACAGCGTCAGTTTACAGACATATAGATTATCTTCCATTGAGGAAATTTCAAACTCCATTACAATAATTTCTAGCTACAAAAAAATTGAATGGCGGACGACCTGGGAAACCATATGACTGCATGATTGACGGAGGTGAATCGCCAACTGCTCGCGGGAGTTTTGATTCAAGGCGTCGCGTCGGTGGTAAGGAGAATTTAGATTTGTTAAGTTGGAAAATTTAAAGAAAACCTTACATAGTTTCTATGGATACTTGGAAACCAGCATTCTGAAAATGTGAAGCTTTAGGGCTTAGAACAGAGGCACATATCGTTGTCAGGTTTGTTAGTTTTGTTCTGTTGTTTTGGAGTGTTTGACGAAATCCTGCTTTCTGGTTTAATTTACGATAAAGGCAGATGTTGTTCAGTCGCCATCAATTTGTAGGAGCTGAGAAAACACTAAAAAAAAAAACACTAAGAATATACTGTTATGAAAATTTGTCATTTGCCTTTGTGGTTTAGAATAAATTAAATTATCGTTTTGTCTACAGGAAAAAGAAGGATCATGAGAGTAATATCAGGAGTGAGGAGTGTGAAAAAACTTACAGATTCCCCCTTTTAGAGATTCCCTCTTTTAGAGATTCCCCCTGGAGATTCCTTCTTTTAGAGATTCCCCCTTTTAGAGATTCCCCCTTTTAGAGATTCCCCATTCCCCGTTGCCCATTCCTCGATTCATCGATTCATCGATTCCTCGGTTCCTCGATTCCTCGATTCCTCGATTCCTCATTCTCCGTTTTAGAGATAGCCATTTGTAAAAAATCTCGGCAACGAGCGAGTAACTCAGATAGTAAACAAAGAAAGATATAAAATATGGCGTAATGATGCTCGCAAGACCGCAGTGTTCTTTATTAGAGACTTTTTCGACAAATGCTACCGTGGCCTCAACGAAACTGTTCGCATTGATTTCCGAAATTTAATTTCAGGAGCTCAACCCTCCAGTAGTAGTACCATTGATATGTAGAGCGGAATGCTTCTTGTCAATCTTTACTAAACTTCTGAGCGGAAATTTACAATAGCAGCCTCCAGCAACTTCACCTCTGTCATCAAAAACGTTCCCAATGCGTATTACAAAAGCCAACATTTGGTCTCATTTACAGTTAGCTGTTAATTTAAGATCAGAATTATAATAGAAATGTCAAATAAACTATACCCAGAAAGCAAACATAACAAGTTTCCATTTTTAGTGCAGCAATCGCAGTCACAAAGACCTTGAAAAAAAAAATGTAAAACGATACATGTGCCCGCAATATTGACTAATATAATGATTTCAGGAGTTTTATCTACTGGTCAGCAGAATTACTCCAAAAAGTTCACAGATGATGGAAGGACATCATTTGCATATCATTTGCATAATCTGCACCACAACTAAAACCCTATAGATTGCCTACGTAATCTCCAGGTTAAGAAGTATACAAAGTCATTCTTGCGCAAGGTTTTTTCCTTGATCAGGATAGCATTTTCAAAGGAGACAAACTAAGAGCAGGAAACATGGGCACTTTCCATTATGCCAAAAATTCCTGAAATTTCGGAAATCAAATGGAAACGTTCGTTTCGGTTCGGTCCGACTGGAAAATTTGAGACCGCCTTTGGTGGTGCACGTTGATCAGTCGGACCGGTCGGACTGAAATTCGTCGTTCTTGTTTTGATAAACAGATTCGTTACCATGCTTTCCGCACTTAATTTCCTAGGGAATGAAAAGGTTAAAAATGAAAATTCCTGCCTGTACCAGAACACCCTTTAAAGTCAAATGGGCCACCCCCTAGTTAGCCCGCAAAATTACACGTCTGGTCTTTAAACGGGTTGCGTTGCGACCACGTTTTCAATTCTGTGAAGCTGTAGCAAGTGGTTGATTGCGTTGGTTTACCTCGATGCATTTGTGGACAGTTGATTTGAACTTTTGCCCTCTTCCTACCCCTGCAAAGCAGATTTTTGGAAGGCGTTTTGTATTTTGACTTTTTTTTTTATCATGACAGGGTTCGTACTCTTTGAAACTTTTCAAATTCCATGACTTTCCATGACCTTTTCTATGACCTTTCCGAGTTTTCATGACCAAAGTTAAGCTGTTGTTCTCACAGCAGTATCTAAACAGTCATTTATTTAAGCAGGAGCCATAATCGGGGACGGAGACCGTAAGTCTCGGGATTCGCGCGTACCTATGATATGGGACAATTTTTCTATTTTTAGAACAAATTGCGCCATCCTGACGTCATATATCCGCGCGGATTCATGCACGTGTCAGGGGCTCTCGCGTGGATGTTGTCACGTTGCGTGATCAAATGGTGAGAGTTAGAGATTCTCTTGCGTATTTTTGAGTTATTTTTTTGTAAAAAAAAAATACCTCTTAGTCGGCGCGTCGGGTATGTTATGGACGGGTCAATGGGTGAGTGAGTGAGTGAGTGAGTGAGTGACTGAGTGAGAGATGTATGTATGTCACACCAATCAGATTGAATCTACTATGAACAGCCAATCAAATTTCTTGTTGTAAAGGTAAATGGTACGTGAGAAACACAAGGTATGTATAAACACAAGGACTTTGGTAATTGAAAAACAAAGAGCGACGTGTATGTTGCCGGTTTGTGATTTTTAGTCCAGTTTGGAGGGGAGTGTTACAGTTACATACGTACATTGGGTTGTTTTAGAGTGCATAATTTTCAGTGTAATGGTGGCTAGTTATGAACGAGATGAGTCTTGAGTTTTGAAGCAGTTCATGAGTAGTAGGCAAATGATACGAGATATTTTTATTTTTAATTACAAAGGGTAACTTGATACTTTTGTTTTTGACAAGGAGTTAATTCAATTAGAGGTCACGAATCGTCGGTTAGTGTCTTAGGACATGTTTTAGAGGAGACTAGACTATTTAGATTTGAAGCAGTTCTAACGTTTACAATAGTAAGTGCAGGTAACGATTGTTTTGTTCTTATTGCATGCAAATATAACGAGATATTTTTATTTTTTAGTTACAATGGGTAATTTGACACTCTTGTTTTTCACAAGGTAGTAAATTCAATTAGAGCTGACGAATCGTCACCACTTGTTCCCACGAGATGTTCACTATTTTTAGTTACAAATGGTAACTCGACACTTTTGTTTTTCATATGGGAGTAAATTCAATTAGAGCTTACAAGTTATCGGCTATTGTTCCCAGGATATTAAACAAAAAAGAAGCTTTCATTTCTAGAGTGTTTTTACGTCTCTGCAGTAGCAGTTTAATATTTTTATTTGATGGGCATTTTATGACATTCTTTTCAGTCCGATACTTTTAAAGGTAAAAAGTATGAAAACTGTTCAAATGTTATTTGAAGACTGTGTGGCACCAAGTTAAAGTGCAATTTAATTAAATCAGACTTTCAACGTGTCAGAGAGGTTTTTTTCTCTTTCTTTCAATTTTCGGTGAAGTAGTGTTGTTGCGTTGTGTTGTGTAAAAAGGGTAAACTTACGTATAAAATGTGAAAAGTTCTCTTAACTTGAGTATTTTTGAGCAAAAATTCCTCTTGGGGGCTGGAAGGGCTGCCGAAGGGGTACTCCCAGAAAAAATTGGTTGGGGGTGTGCAGCCCGCTTCCCAAAACCCTTACCCTATTTATGACCAAAATCTGCGATATTCCTTACCCTATTTATGACCTGACCAAAAATTCGAAACCCTATTTACGGCCTGACCCTCAAATCAAAACCCTGTTTCAGGCCTGCGTTATAATTACCTCCCTAGTTCAAACCAATGTTAAATTACCGTAAACATATAAATTTGTGAAGGGCTTTTGTTGATTTTCTTTTCGATAATGATGAAAAAGTGGCTTCTTCTTAAAGCATACCCATATCAAGGCTAGAGTGCAAAAACCGTACCCTATTTATGACCAAAATGGCCAAAATCAGCTAAAATCGATACCCTATTTATGACCAAAACGGCTGAAAAACCATACTCTTCGGGGCCGCACAGACCTATATAGCCCATATAAGGGAGTCCCCCCCCCCCGGGGGGAAGGGCTACGTGATCGGTGAGTGAGGGAGTTATGCATGTGCACGTGTCAGACCAATCACAGTGTGGGTTGCATCAAAGAACGAATAAAATTGCCTGTTCAAAAATAAGATGGTACCTACATTAATCTGGAGACGTGTCAGATTACTGTAGTTTGTTCAGTCAAACATTTTATGGCTTACTATTTAGTTATCTCACCATTACCGATGTAACATCTTATGTACATCATAAACTCCCAGTTTCTTTCTTGCTGTACATTGTACATCCCAACCAAAAAAACTTGTCAAATCAACCAAATCATTACTGTAAACAGTTCCATGAATGCTCCTATCTCGGAGACTTATAGTTCACAAAATAATAACTCTTGCACGCCTTGCGTGCCTATGTTTCACAGCGATGGCAGGGAATAAGGCAGGGAATACGAACCAGGGCGCTTATATGTTGTTTAATGCTCTGAGCTAACGGAAAAGGTGGGTTTTTCAGGGTCGAAAACAAGACTTCAATCTCGCGCTGGGAATGAATAATAAGATCTGCTCACGCTAGTTGTAAGCTCACGCGTATGCTTAAGCAAGAAAACTCTCTACTCTGGTATCGAGTTAATTTGTGAGTTTTTCAGACAATGTTTAATCATAACCAAAACCTGTTTTGATGGTTTCTTATTGTCTCTGCTTGTTTGGTGAGTTTGCAAAGGCTTTTGAAAGGAAAGTCTGACGTGTACAATTAGCTCATTTGCATACTGCAGCTCGTGCACTTTCAAGTCCGAGTCAGTGTTTTCAATTGTCAACAAATCTTGACAAAGACTTCTTTCGTTATCTTTTGTGTTGAGATGCTGCAACAAATTTCACGAATGCAAAAAAGGCTACTAACATCATGTGTGTTTCTTCAACATAAGCATAGTGAAGTTTTACACTGCGAAAATGAAAATAGACAAGGAGTTTTTTTAACTCGATCAACAAAATCGAAATCGCTATTCCAAGTTGATTAAAGAAAGCGTCATCGTAACTTTGCTGATTGTTTCTGCTTTATTCACATATTTTGAGCTTAGCTTTTAATATGTTCTCAAACATTTATCAATCTTAAACATATTTAAAAACTATAGAGCTATTGTTTGAGTTCGATGTACGCTTTCACACGAAAGTGCGGCGGAAGTACAATTTGTCATGTTTACTCACTGTACAAAACACGCATCGGCGGGCGCTCTCATTCATCGACAACAGAGAATTTACTGGATTTTTACACGAATAAAACTGAGCAGTATGTACGGACGTAAAGTTATTAAGCCTCGATGAAACATCAAGCGTTGCTTACAATTCAAGGGAAACTCAAACTAGCAATTATTTTGTTTTACTTTTCGGTCGCGATAGACTGACAAATTCCTCGCAAGCGTGTGGCAAGAGGAGCTATGAAACTATGAAGTCCTGAAGCTCTGCTAAATCTAAATATATCCAGCTAGTTTTTTGCTTTGTAATGGAAAAGCTGTTAATCTTCAACATATGTGAAATTTAAAGTGGAGAAATGTACAGCTCATGTAAAAGAAGCATCAGTCGGTACACAACTTGGTCAGCGATATATATAAGCTTACAGCGGAACATACCTAAATTCGACACTGTCTTACTTCACTCGAACTGGAGCAGCTTACGACGAAAATACTTAAGCAAAACTCCAACAGACGTAAACGCGTTGAGTTGTGGGGCAAAAACATGAAACATTTCGGGAATTTCGGACGCCATTTCCCCCGCACGACATCCGCAAAACTCCTCACAGCATGCACGCGCGTGTGCCGCACGTGATGGCACAATTTGGTCTAAAAATAGAATTATTGTCCCATATCATGGGGACAACCCCAATACTTGAAATGGCGCGCGCTTACGGTCTCCGTCCCCGATTATGGCTCCTGATTTAAGATATTTTCCAGCATTATAATGCATAAGATGAGTGCTTGTGTATATTTCTACTGAATTAAAGCCTTTTTCTGGCTTACCTGTTATTTATTCAATTTTTAAAATATCTTTTTGCCAAGCATATCGCTTTACCATGACTTTAAAGGACCTTCAGTTAAATTCCATGACTTTCCAGGCCTGGAAATTGAAATAACAAATTCCATGACTTTCCAGGTTTTCCATGACCTGTACGAACCGTGCATGATCATGAATTATTTTTTTAAGGAGTGTTCCTGTTGCTCGACTTATCTTTGAAATTACGCACCTATGTCGACACAGGTACAATAAGTCTCCCGTTTTGCGCTGGCGTCTGTAGAGTTGCGATAAACAAAAAAACTCTTACTTTAATGTACACAAATCGACCTTTGCATCCTTTGGTTTCCACCCACACTGCGCATACATTACGGCTGCTATATATAAATAGCGAGAACAATTGATATTACGTGGTTCCGATACATGCCACACGTGCGGAATTACTCACGACACTACAGCGTCCAGTTCTCCCGCGATTGTATCCGCGCTCAACGATCGAATAAAAAAACGAGAACATAGAGGGCTGTGAACAGTCTAGTTTTGATATCACTGCACTGATAAGCGAGAAATTAGACTGCAGCAACACGTCCCAAATTACATGCACACGGCAAACGTCTCTCTTTTGTTGAATCTTTTCAGCGATAAGATTTTGGTTGAATAGCGGGTCTCTGTCATCCTAGTAGCTGGAGTATGGCCGCCATCTTGCGCGACTCCGTGGTCGACGTCGGGCGTACGCGCCCACGAGCAATGCCGCTAGCCATGATAACCATGAGAAAATCAAATTAATCATGGGTCCTATATGGGTATGGGGCTCCGCTTGGCGGCGCTTCCTTCTCTGATGTTGGACATCCATGTTATGGTCAATTGCCACCTGTCAAATGGAGGTTTCCGCTGACTAATATTACGTGATCATATCGCGGGCTTAAGTTTGGAACTTATCGAGGTCACGTTTTTTTAAGTTGACCGCTGACCAAGTGCTGGTTTTCGATTGGCTCATTTCAAGTTAATTTGTTGTAGTCAGGGCTAGGTTGTTCGGAAGCCGGTTAACGCTTACCCAGGATTAAAAGTTAACCGAAGAATAAATTTTTCTTGTATACAAATATTTTTCACTGTTTTTGTTTCGTGAAGTTTGAGATTTCTCAAACTTAAAACAGAAGCCCAAACAATGCACAGAAAACCTCACCGCAAACTTACAAAACTCAAATCAAAGTTGTCGCTTATCCTGGGTTAGCTTAATCGGGCTTTGAACAACCCGGCCATGGCGGAAAAAAGCCGGGCGGTGAAACGGGCAGTCCGCTCTTGGTCCAATTGCAATGTGTGATGCGGAGAAGGACTGGCACGAGCGCTCCTTCCGCACTTCCGGTGCAATTAATGGCTGCAAAAAATATCCTCTCGACGAACCGGAAATCAACTTTTCTGACTTTATTTTTGAGCCACCAGTAGGATATTTTGAAAGGCGTTTTTAATATCTTCGCCCGCAACTCAGTACTATTTTGCCCGTTGGAATATCACTCAAGTAGTTCCGTCGAAAGCTGCTCAAATTTGAGTGAAATAAGACAGTGTAGATTGCATGTATGTTCCGCCTATCATGACCAAGTTGTGTTCCGCTTCTTCTTTCGCGAGAATTCCACGTTACTCCACTCTAAATTTTATATATGTTGAAGATCAACAGCTTTTCCATAACATTGCAAAAAATTAGCTGGGTATATTTGGGCATAGCAGCGTTTCAGAGCTTCAAAGTTTCCCTACTCTTGCCACACGCTTGCAAGCGCCTGCAAAGATTTCGCCATAGAGTCTATCGCGACCGAAACGTAATAGAATTTTGCTCGTTTGAGTTTCGTCTGAATTGCAATCAACACGTGA
>NC_138158.1:12209220-12224220 GCF_964199315.1 Orbicella franksi
AAAAAATGCCTTAACGCCAGTGGTGTTTGTAGGAATTGGAAACTCTTGGACTGCACGAATTTTGTCTGGGTCAGGTTTCAGACCCTCTGCCGATACGACGTGACCCAAATATTCCACTTGAGGTTTCACAAAGTGACACTTACTAGGTTGCAAGCGCACGTTTGCCTCTCGGAGGCGTTCGAATACCTCTTCCAAGTGTTTTTAATGGTCGTCAAAGTTGCGGGAAAAAATGATCAAGTCATCAATGTATACTAGGCAAATATCCCATTCTAAACCCCTTAGGATATGCGTCATTAGCCTTTGGAAAGTAGCTGGATTATTACAGAGCCCAACAGGCCATTATGTGTAATAAAAACTGTCTTTCTTTTGAGTCAGTTGTCATTTCTATCTGCCAGTACCTGGATCGTAAATCTAACGTTGAAAAACAGCGGGCACCCCCCAATGCGTCTAAGGCTTCCGAAAGTCGCGTAAGGGGATGGCTATCTTTGGTAACTGCATTTAAGCGCCTATAATCGACACAAAATCTGGGCTTGTCACCTTGTCGTGGTGGTGGAGCTTGCGTGTCTCAGTGACCCCAAGAGCTATGCCGGTAGGGACTTAGTCCCTGGTGGGTTCAACCGTGCCGGATTGGTCGAGGGATAGAGACGTGACAAAGGACAGCCCCTGGTCCTCCAGGTTGGATGTTGGGCGTTAGGCTAATCACCTAACCTCGTAAAAAAATGAATGATTACAGAAACCTTACACATCAGAGGCAATCTACCGAATCTTGGGGGCCGAGTGGCACACAACATGACGCTCCAGAGTGAAAGCCGCATGGCAACTCTGGAGCCGAGGACGCCAATAGTGCACCCAAAAACACAGTTGAGGATAGGAAACTGGAACGTGAGAACCTTGTATGCACAAGGGAAGACAGCCCAAGCGGCGAAAGCAATGAGAGAGGCTAAGTTGCAGATAATGGGTATTAGTGAAAGCAGATGGTGTGGATCGGGGAAGTTCATTCTCAGTACAGGTGAGACAATAGTGTACTCTGGCAGAGTCGACGAAGTTCACCAACATGGCGTGGCTATCATGCTAAACAAAGATGCAGCAAACGCATTGATCAATTGGACACCTATAGATGAGCGGATAATTCGAGCCAGATTCCACTCTAGGTATGTCAAGTTAACGCTGATCCATGCCTATGCCCCCACTAATGACACTGATGAACAGGTGAAAGATCATTTCTATGAGAAGCTCCAGGCAATAGTGGAAAAAACACCGAAGCACGATTTGCTGGTTATCTTTGGAGATTTGAACGCAAAGGTAGGAAGCGATTTAGAAGGATACGAGAGAGTAATGGGTAAGCATGGAGTTGGAACCAGGAACGACAATGGCGAGAAACTGTGCGATTTTTGCGGCATGAATGACCTGGTGATCACAGTTACGATATTTCCACATGAGGAGATCCATAAACAAACTTGGATATCCCCTGATAGACGCACTTGCGATCAGATAGACCATGTGTTAATCAACAGGAAATTTAGAACATCTGTGCTGGACACAAGAGCCATAAGATCAGCTGATATCGCCAGTGACCACCACCTGGTTTGCACCAAACTGAGGTTAAAGCTAAAAGCAGCTCCTAAAAGAAGTGGAATTAGAAGGACGAGATATGATACTCAGAAGCTGGAGAACGATGGGTGTAGGAGGCAGTATCGTTTGGAACTAAGGAACAGGTTTGAGATATTGCAGAGGGAGGAGCTGGAAGATGACGAAACAGATCAGCCAGAAGCTGAGCTGGAGAAGGCAAACGGCATCTTAGAGAAGGCTTACAATATGACAGCAAAGAAAGTTCTAGGATATAAGACAAAAAAAGTTAAGCCATGGATCAGTAAAGAATCGTGGGTCCTGATTGAGGAGAGGAAAGCGATAAAACTAAAACTTGATGGAACCAACTCCGAGAGACTGAAAGAAAAGAGGCGAGTAGAATATAAAGCCAAAGACCGAGAAGTGAAGAGGCAAATACGCAGGGACAAGAGGAATTGGACAGAAGGGATAGCAAAAGAAGCAGGGGAAGCAGCGAATATGCAACACATGAAGACTCTTTACAACTTAACTAAAACGATCTGCAACTACAAACCAAGGCAGAGCACAGTAGTCAACGACAGAAATGGTAACGCCCTAACCAGCGATGAGGATAGAAGGAAGCGGTGGAGAGAGCATATCATGGAGATACTGAATAGGGAGGAGCCAGCCTACCCGATCAATGAAGAAGATTGTGAACAGCAGGACATAGCTGACATAGACACGAGACCTGTGAGCAAAGCTGAGATAAGAAGGACAATAAAGAGTCTTAAGAATGGTAAAGCCCCTGGTGATGATATGATAACAGCAGAACTACTGGAGGCAGACCTTGAATTTATAACCGACAGAGTGAAAGAACTTATAGACACGATTTGGAGTCTGGAAAAGGTCCCACGTAAATGGAAGAGGGGACTCATTATTAAGATACCGAAGAAAGCGAACTTAAGGGAGTGTAAGAACTGGCGGGGAGTGACTCTCCTACCAGTTGTTAGCAATATATTGGGAAGAATTGTAATTGATCGCATTCGCACGGGGATTGACCGCAGGCTCCGTAAGGAACAGGCTGGATTTAGATCTGGTAGAGGAACGACGGAGCAAATTTTCATCTTACGCAATATATTAGAGCAAGTGAATGAATGGCAGGCAACTCTCTATATCAATTTCGTAGATTTCGAGAAGGCGTTTGACTCAGTGCACAGAAATGGCTTATGGATGATAATGAATCAGTATGGAATCCCACAGAAGATCATCAACATAGTTAAAGCGCTGTACGATGGCTTTGAATGTGCTGTTGTCGAGGAAGAAGCAACTTCAGAATGGTTTGAACTAACGGCTGGTGTCAAGCAAGGATGTACAATGTCTGGCTTTCTTTTCCTGCTCATTATAGACTGGGTAATGAGGCATACTGTGAAAGAGGAGGGAACCGGGCTGAGGTAGAAATTTGCATCCAAACTTGAGGACCTCGACTTCGCTGACGATGTAGCTTTAATTTCCTCAACACAAAGACACGTGCAGTTGAAAACAAACAGGCTGGTAGAAAATGCAGAAAGGACAGGCCTTCGGGTAAATGTCGAGAAGTGCGAAGTCATGAGAGTCAATGCAAGGAATAATGAAGCCATCACAGTGAATGGTCTGGCGTTGGAAGATGTAGAGAAGTTTATGTATCTAGGAGCCACAGTATGTAAACAAGGGGGCGGAGAAGAAAACATCAAGGTTAGGCTAGGGAAAGCGAGGGGAGCGTTTGTGAAGCTAAATCGAGTATGGAAATCCAGCAGTGTGTCGAGGAAGACGAAGATCAGGCTATACAAAACATTGGTCAAACCAGTTCTCGTGTATGGTTGCGAAACATGGAAAATGAACGAAGGTGATGCTAAGAAAATCGATGTGTTTCAGAACCGATGCCTGAGAAGGATAATGAAGATTAAATGGCAAGATAGGATTAGTAATAGAGAGCTACTGGAAAGGGCTAACGTGGAGAGGTTGAGTGAAGAGGTAAGAAGAAGGAGATGGCGATTCATTGGACATATCCTCACACAACAACCTGACAATGACTGTGTTACAGCCCTGACATGGACCCCAGAGGGAAAGAGAAAGAGAGGCCGGCCAAAAACAACCTGGCGGCGCGCAGTAGAAAAGGAGAGCTCCAAAGCAGGGTGGCGGTCCTGGAGAGAGGTGCGCACTGCAGCGCAAGACAGGAATCGATGGAGAGCACATGTGGAGGCCCTATGCGCCAACTTGGCGCCAGGGGACAGGTGAAGGTGAAGGTGAATCGACACAAAAGCGTATAGTACCATCTGATTTCTTAACGAGAACTACCGGGGCTGCAGATACTGAGGGCGCGATGACATCATTTGCTAGCCTCTCGTTTACTTGTGTCTCTATTTCTTCCCTATTAGCTGGTGTTGTGCGATAAGACCTAAGGCGAATAGGCAAATGGTACCCCGTATCGATTGTATGTTTCACCACAGAGCTACGTCTGGACTATAGGCAAAAATTTCGTCATATTCAACCAATAGGGCACGCAGGCGCTCTTGTTGGTCAGATGTCAAGCCCTCAGTATTAATATCAAGAGGGGACGGAGGGTTGGTATCAACAGCCGTGGGAACCTCCCTTTCCTTTTCAGCCTGCTGCTCCGCCTGGAACAATTCAAAGGTGGAATTAGGGAAAATTTGCCTAATCGCGTTTTACGGTAGATCCGGACTGGCTGTGTCGTGGGATTAAGAAGTCGAATGGGAACCGAATTGGTAGAGAAAACTTTGACTAATTCACAAGCTCCCGCAATTTGGTAGCGCTCAGTTAATTCTGCACGTGGTACTACAAGACCTGTATCACTATCTGTGTATGGTAGCCTTAGATCTCCTGAAACTAGGACTTCCGAATTTGGTGGCGCAATGAAGCTATGCTGTGCATGAATAAGACAAAAATTGGTTTCCTGTGTGGGTTCATCTGTGTTCACAAAACTGTCTGAAACCAAAGTGTCATGGTGAAGTAAAAGCTTACGTTCCTCCAAATCAATTTTTCGCATGATAAAACTCGAGGAAATCGCGCCCTAGAATTACGCCATAGGTCAATGACTCTATAAACAATGTTTGGAATGGATATTGCTCGCCAGCGATATCAAAAGAGATATGCGTATATCCTAGTACAGGAATAACAGCACCACTTACTGCGCGGAGACAATCGATAGGAGACGGCGAGAGATCTGAGCGAAATTCATCTGGAATTTGGTGAAAGATACTTGCTTTAATGGCAGTCACAGAAGCCCCCGTGTCAATTAGAATTGGTAATTGGCGACCAAAAATGTGGCCCCGTACTGAAGTACTGTTGGGCAGCGGTTGTAGTGGAACTTTGTTGTTTGTCAAAGTAGCTATGACATGATTCGGGTTGGTAAACAAATATGCAGATGACCCGAGAGGGGACATGCCATTGTCAGCAAGAACTGTTTTGTCACCGGTGATACCAGGAGTAAAACTGTGCGGAGAATAAGTATTTTCCTGTCTAAAATTTCCTTTAGTGGAAGAATCGTACATGTTCAAATCACAAAATCTCCTGCAAGTTACTTGGAGTAGAAAAGCGAAAGTTGTGAAAAGCAATGATAAAAATGGAACTACACAATTATCAAAGGCGATGCACAATGGCGATCGACGTTGTGGCTGGACCCTTGCCGGTGTATTTTGAATGAAAGCCTCCAAAGCAATTTGTGAACTGAACTCAGATACAGTAACAATAGACCGGTCGAATACATTGAAAGCCGCACCAAGAATATCAACACGGTTGATTGTTTTGGAGTCCCGTAGGGGAGCTTGTTAATTCGGAAACAACCGGAGAAACTACGGTAGGATCAGAAGAGACTCCTTGGTAGGATTTTGCAGGTGTACGTTTTGTCCTGAGTAAGTTATAGTTTCAACATGCCTAGTTGTGGCTGTACCGCAGTGACTTGGTGAAACATCTACTTTGGTGAAGGATCGTGTAACTTTTCGGGCCTTTATTTGTGGATATTTTCTCTCCTGGGGAGGTACCCAGAACGTTTTGTCCAGCGTCAGCATTCCGTTGAACATTGTCAAAACTTGTATCTGCCATTAAATATTGTTCCTCTTTCGGGAAAAAACTATGGACTTTTTCATCTAGGGAAACGTTTCTTTTTAAAACATCAGAATCTCTAGAATCTCGCCAATCAAGTTCTTACGGACAACTGCTCATGGTATTTATTTCAGCTAACGTATGGTTAGGATTGTCGGGTGCTGACAAAAAGCAGGATCTTCACGAAAACTAACTGACCGTAGCGCACAACTCTGGAGGTGAACTAGATTGTTGTAATGGTGAACTTTCGTCGATTTCGGAATTTGTTTGGAGCTTCCATTGAGCCAACTGCTTGGAACGTACAGCATAAAATTTCGGTTTTGACTGATTATCATCTATGGAAGAATGTACTGTTGGCCTAACCGGGAAAGTCTATGTCAACAGGAAGAGGCGATGCGGTCTTTTGATTTAGGGCATCACCATCAAGGTTACACGTAGAAGAATTATTAGCTGGCCCGGTAGAAGTAAAAACATATTTCGGCACAGAAGTGTCAATTGCTCCTAAATCGAGTGATGGGAAAGGAGTCTTACAATCCGCTCGTGAAATAATTTTAGAATTCGCGCCTGCAGGAGAATCTCTATCACGCGCAGCAGGCAAGGAGTCACACAACGGCGATATGTAATTTTGTGCGGTTCTAACAATCGAATTTTCAAAACTAGCGATCTCTCCTCGCTCGCGTGCGGGAGAGATCGAATCTAATTTAAAGGCTGACGAGAGGTAGGACGCGAAAAGGAATCCTGGGATCACGACCACGGCTTTGTCGTTGTCTACAAACGGCCCGGGGGGGGGGGGCACTGCCATATATGGGCTATATAGGTATGTGCCGCTGTGAAGGGTATGGTTTTCAAGCAGTTTACTCTAGGATGGGGTACATAAATTAGAGCGTTTGGGTCTAGAATAAGGTATAATTTTTCACAAAACTGACTTCTTGGTTGAAGATTTTATCTAGACTAAGAAAACCAGGAATTGTCACTCAAAAATATAAAAAAAATCAAATCGGCAAGTTTAAATTTACGCAAATCAGCCTCAACAGTGTCGATAGATGGGGGATTTGGGGAGTTTACTCTAGTATAGGGTAGCAAAATTCAGCTGAACTAGCTCTGGTATAGGCTAAGGGTTCCAGGGTCCCAGCGGCACACCCCCACCCGGAAATTCCCAAAGTACCCCCCCGGACAAACGGCCATCACATGTCCTGGTTTATTACAAAAATCAGAAATTGGCCTGCCATCGAAAAATTGCCTCCCGTGTTGGAGGCGTTGAAACGCGAATCGCGCGACCGACGTAGTTCCTGGCGTTCTGATTTGTCTGGAAATTTGGAGTCGTTTAAATTTCCGCTCTGATTTGGATTGGCTTGAAAATTACCATAAGCTGCGAGTAGAGGTGTTAACGTATCAGCAGTGGTTTTCTGCAATTGAGCTAGCGTACGCAAAATTTTACCCGTCCGATCAGCGGATTCCTTTTCAGGCAGTGATTCCGTTAGCTTAGCATGCATCTAACTGTCAAATGTTACCCTCGAAAAATAAAGTCTTACCTACCTACCTACCTACCATCTCAGCGTCTTCAATAGTGTCGGGCCTTTCTAGGAGACCATAAGTTTTGATATTGGGTTGTAATTAAACCCTGGATAAAATAATTAACACACTCCGACCGCGGTAAATTTATTCGTCGACAAAGGCGACGAATTTGAGCTGCAAATATTCTAACCATTTTGGACGATAATTGTTTGGTGTCATTTAATCTTTACTTGAGTAGCCAAACAGTGGAATTGTTTTTTAAGAGCTTCCGAAAGAATGTCAGAAGATCGACCCTTCAACTCGGGTGTAGTATCGAACCATATGCTAGCACTGCCATTTAAAAACAGTAGAAAAGCCTCGGCCTTCCTTTCAGGGCTTTAATGATAAAAAGCCGCGGTACAGTTGAAGTTTGTTAAAAATTCATTAACGTCTTCGTGGGCGTCACCCGAAAATTTCGGCATAGGGAGGCTATTGTTGCTAGGAAAGATGGGCATGACATGTAATTTTTGGAAGGCTTTAGAAAGCGTGGAAATTTGCTCCGCCCAATTTTCTGTAAATTCCCTATTTTGCCGAGTTAAAAGTTTCTCGAGATATTCCATATTCATCGTGATTTCGTCAGAAAAATCCAAATGAGAATTAACTTGAGATAAGTCAAAAGTAACTGAACTCTGGGCCGAACTATGAGATAGTTCAAAACCTGGCGATGACGGAGGTGTTAACGAAAATTCAAACTCGTTGCTCTTATTTTGGCGGCAAAATTTGAGTCCAATGTGGAAGTTTGACAGTGCTGGCGGATCTTGATACAACTTTCACGGCCCTTGATGGTCAGCGCGACAATCTTCATTCGCAAGGCGTTCAAGGAGCTACAGACGCATAGCCTGTTTCTTAACAAATGGAAGCTTTACAACGAACAATGTCACTTGTGTCAGCGCCCTCACACAGCACCAGAACTTTGTTTTCCAGAGACTGTCATGTCTCATCCCCAGCAAGAAACCCTGCAACTACTCTTGGATGGCGACCTCTGGTTCACCTGGATTTTCGACCACCGACAACACGAGGTCTTTTCCATATGCCGTTATTTTCTTATTAATCAAGACGACATATTCCCGACGTTCTACCGTTTCCTACATTCGACCTACACAAGGGACGACGCTTATGGATATCTGGAACTCATATACGAAATGGCAAAGGCAGAATACGACGTTCTTGCGTGACGTCTCCTCGACTACTATAATACTGAAGCATTCACAAGCCTCTCTTGTTCCCCATTCGGTGTTATTCCGTTCCACGACATTATCATCTTTCTTGCCTCGTGCGCGTTCCACCTCCGAGTCTTTGTCCAAGAAACGCCGTTTTCATGCCTCTGCCATTTGGCATTCTCCTTAAGTAAGGTTTCTATTATTTTTTTTTAGATATTCTCGTTGTGCGGCACGTATGGAGAACTACCCACAGTTCATATAGGCCTCGTTAACATATAACAGAGACCCTGATTTCTCTCGAATAATCCGTTTTCACAAATATTGCAAAGTGTGGATCTTTCTCTAGTTGTATATATTTCATTTGTTAGTCATATTCCATTTTATGCCATGTTATGGAACATTTCCTTTTGATGTGTATTTGCGTGTCCTCGTGTGTAACCAAAAAACAATTTAAGAGCCACTGCCCACAAATATGGACCAAACAACGGCACAAGCCGAAAAATCGATTTTGCTCATTTTTTGCCCAAAGATTGGCCCTAGCTAGAGAACAAACGGACCATAGTTAGTTTCTGCTAATGCAGCTTTTTTTGGAAGAAATTTGCGAAAAACGATTTCTCCCCGATTGAGCTCAAAATCTACTTCCAGTTATGCTGAATTTTCTGGAAATTTGATTGCTTCGCACGTCGCACAACAGCTACTTGAGAATCTTTCAATGGTTTTTAGATTCAGCTCAGGTCTTCATGGTATGACTGAGTGAAAAATAAAATAAATCGAGGTTTCGTTTGAGCCCGAAACGAGATCGAACAGAAACGCAAAATATTGCAATGTGTTGCAAACGAATTATAGCACTAAAATATCACCATATTTTTCTATGGGCTATAACTTTAAATGCCATAAAAACACTTTCTACGGGCTAACTTTACACCCACCTGTTTGAAAATCAAAAAACATCTCTGGGCAAATGGTTTTAAGTCGCCCGCCTTGGCCTGTGTTTGTCATAAATTTTCTCCTGAACCGCCGTGGCAATGTAAACAATTGCGTGACGCGGACGGTCACCCTGAATATATAATTCGTTTCCAACAAACTGCAGATGGCTATCTTAGAACATTTGGGTGAAAAAAGAAAAATATACTGGACCACTTTTAACTTAAATAATTTGAAAGGCACTGCTTTAGAAATTTCGTTAATTAAAAGCGCCAATTAAAAGCAATTCACTTGGAGTTCGGGTGTTGTCGTTTTAAGCTGTCGTTCTTTCTTTGATCATTTTAATTACAAGAACGAGTTCTAGAAAGAAAATCGTTCTAACTTCATTTGTTAAGCGTAATAACAAGTTGATATTGTTCGTTTGTAGCCTTACGTGATCTGAAGGAACGCTACAGTGATTAAATTTGTATTTGTTGATTTCGACGGATCGATTTCCGGTTAAGATGATTTCCGCAGAACATTCGAGCAATAATGGCAAAAATTAAGTTACCAAAAAAAAACCGCATAGCATGGTTATATTTTGAACACAGTAAAGAAGAACTTATCGAGACTAAAGCTCTCAAGCTGATCCCGCGAGAGAAAATTGAACTTGAATGGCTCGATAGAAAACTAAGTTTGATCGAATGTCAGATAACGATCTGCACGTGAAGTTGAACTAGCGATGAAAAGATTATACCCTACGGTAAAAGTATTTTTAATCAATTAAGTATTAACTTGTACTGTACAAAGAATTTTCCAGGAAATGCATTTGAACACTTGTAACAAATATTTCTTGACACAATAAAGCTTTGACCAGCGACCCTGCAAGACAGCGCGCGCGTGGCCAAATGTTTTTAAACTTTTTTTGTATTTGTTTACACTGTCATCAGAGCTCGAGAAGTCCGAACTAGTTTAGACAAGAAACTCAATGCTGAAGAGTTCTATTTCTGTCTCCTGGAGAAACTATTTCTTCATGAGAAATCGTGTATACGCATTTCTTTGTATTGACGTAATGAATTGAATAAAGAAATCACACTCGTGTACCCATATTTTTAGGTCTGATTAAGGAGTTCGAACGCTACCACCTTGGTTTTC
Organism: Orbicella franksi; assembly: GCF_964199315.1. Lineage (NCBI taxonomy): Eukaryota > Metazoa > Cnidaria > Anthozoa > Scleractinia > Merulinidae > Orbicella > Orbicella franksi. Next base: position 12,219,636 of record NC_138158.1, read on the forward strand.
TGTGAAGAACGAAATCTGGGAATAAGAGACAGTCACGTGATTAAACTGACTGCGAACGACTGGAAGGAATAGATTACTCTTCATAGTTGCTAGCCTTCACTCATTGCATTCACTTTCATTTTAATTTTCTTTCCGGGTTTTCTAGCTGAGTTTGAGAATGGCCGTTTTCACACTAGAGACGGATAACCCGTCCATTACGGATAATTCGTCTTAGTGTGAAAACGGAACGGTGCTCATTTTAGACGGATGATCCGTCTATTTTTATCCGTCCGATTATCCGTCTATTTAGACGGATAATCCGTCTAGACGGATTATCCGTCTCTAGTGTGAAAACGGCCAATATTGTGTAAAAACAAATTTTGTACACAGCTAGAAGAGTTGAGATGCCGTCACGCAATTAGCAGTTTATAGAATTTATGGTATTTCCACTTGACTTTATTTGTCAGTCAATGATTCAATTGCCATAAACTATAGAGGATTGGTTAAGTGTACCTCTAAAACTGTCACTGTATTGTAACTTATCAGTGGAATTAATAACTGAGCCATCTTGTGGAAATAAACAAGCGAGTTAAAAATTACTCACCTGAATCATTTCCTGGAGCACTGTAGTCACCTTCTTTATTAGGGATGTCGTGGGTGTTGCAATGCAAACGAAAAATATACATATATTTATACTAACTTAAACAAAAAAAATATTTTCCATTATTTTATCCAGACATTGTTTCAAAAATTGCTTTCATCGGATTGTTGGAGACGAATATTTACTCGAGAGTGACTATCCGCGTCACGCAATTGATTACATTCCAACGGCGGATTTTGGGCAAAATCTATGAGAAACACAGGCCAAGGCGGGCGACTTAAAACCATTTGCCCAGAGATCTTTTTTGATATCCTAACAGCTGGGTGTATGTTTAACCCGTAGAAAGTGTTTTTATGGTATTTAAAGTTATAGCCCATAGAAAAATATGGCGATGTTTTAATGCAATAATTCGGTTGCAACTCATTGTAAAATTTTGCGTGTCTGTTTGATCTCGTTTCGGGCTCAAAACTAGCTTCGATTTATTTTATTTTTCGCTCAGTCATACCACGAAGACCTGAACTAAATATGAGATCCATTGAAAGATTCTCAAGTAGCTGTTCTGCGAAGCGCGAAGCAATCAAATATTCGGAAAATTCAGCAAAACCGAAAGTAGGTTTTGAGCCCAATCGGGGCGAAATCGTTTTTGACATATTTTTACCAAAGAAAGCTGTATTAGCAGAAACTAACTATGGTCCGTTTCTTTTCTTACTAGGACCTATCTATGGGCAAAATACAAGCGAAATCAATTTTTCGACTTGTGCCATTGATAGGCGATTTAGGTCGATTTTTATAGGCATTCACTCTTAAAATTTCAAAAACCACAAAAGAAAAAACCGTTTTATACAGTGTTGCCACCCTCAAATTTTCTTTCCTCTGAGTCACCTGAGGCGACACTGCTGAAAGGGAGGGATAATATGTTGGCACACAATTTTATATATCTATATTCTCATTTATATTCCCGAATTTCAATTGATTTGCACTCGTTTTAACATTCCCAAATCTTAATTGATTGACATCCTGTGAGAAATTTTATTCGAGTAACTAGGATGTGTTCCCACGATTTATTTAACATGATTTTGTAGTTTACTAAACTGAAAAACGTGATCTGTGTTGTTTTTATTAATACCAGTTTGTTACCAAGCAACGTACACGTGCCAGAACCAACGTGCACGTGCCAGAACGTACAGTTGATTTAAGTACACGTACTTTTTGGTAAATTAACATATGTTGTGTAAGTTGGAAAAGTTTCTCGTGGGAACTTTTCCACACACTAATCCCTTCTTCTGTTTGTTTTCTTGCGGAGTTTACGCACTCCAGATTGATTTTAGTGGAAATTGTAAAGAACTACTGTTTTGTACAATCCAGGAACATTAATTAGTTCACGTTGCCATTTTCGCCCGATGCTTGAGTAATAGTCTGGTAATCCTCTTAGGTTGTTAACATTTGTAATTTTAAGGTTTCTACTTCAGCGTAATTGATAGCTGGACTCTTCTGGTCTTTTGACTAAGACGAACTGTGGAGCATTTGATTCCATACAACTTAACGAACAATGGACCACTTTAATTAGTTTAGTTCGATACTGGAAAATATTTAAAAAGTTACTCCAGCTACCTTTGTTCTGTTGAAACGTTGTTATGAAAACAGATCACGGTTATAAAATGTAACCCGTCCAGTCTCTGCAATGTTAGTGATTGGTATGGAAGGAAACCGAAATTCAAGTTCACCTTTGCCAACCTTTTCAGTGAACCGTCCAGTTTGAAAGTTATCTAGGTTTTTCTTAGCTAAACCAGGAACATGGTTCAGGCAGATTAAAGAACACCGCCGTTACTAGGTTCGGCTAGAATTCCAAAACAGCTGAGGTTAACCAATCACAAGAAGACGCATGGTTCACCTTAACCAATCACAGACTGATTGTAGACCAGGAACGTGCTTTATTATAGCATCTTTTAATTCGTAAGCTTCACTTAGTGGTCTGAAGCCAGCCAAACCACAGTGATTAAAGAGTGTTGTGACGAAAATTGAAAAGTCGACTTTCCTTGTTGAAGTCCTCCCAGAGCTCTGAAATCTGTCTCGCAACAAAGCTCTCATGTTCAAGTTTTGTTCGGCGAAAGCGTTTAATGCACCCTGCGAGCAGAGCCTCTTTTATTACTGTAAGAAAAGGCTCTGCTTGCAGGGTGCAAACTATGCTAACGTTTCCACAATTATTAACGATAACTTAAAATCTTTGCCTTTACTATTGTTCGTGCTAGAAGCGGTTAATAGTCGTACAATGATCAAATCTAAGCAACTTAGTCAATTTTTTTTTCTCGTCCTAAACAAGTTACCCATTTTTGTTTTACTCCTGTCAAACCTGCTATAAAATAAAAAGCTCTACATCCAGGTTAAACAGTAAGCTGTCCATCGACATAACATGGGAGATATCTGCCTTTCGATTTACAGTAAATTTATGTGTCTCAAAAGCATCCTGGAAGTACACTACAACTTTTTGCTCGTTCATGACCGAGACTTTTGTTTCAGCGAAGTATTCGACATAGAACGTGAGTAAAAAGATAGTTCTTTAGGTGGTATCAATGGTTTTTGGTGAAAGATTAATATTATGGTAAGCTGGAAAGAAGGATGATGAGAAGTCCTTTGATCCGCCATATTGACTCCCCTTCGGAGCTGACCGAAACCGACTCCCACAATAAAATTTAATTGAGAAGTCCTTTGATCCGCCATATTGACTCCCCTTCGGAGCTGACCGAAACCGACTCCCACAATAAAATTTACCGGAACTTTAAAACATCCATCTCGTAGTTAGGACCACAAAGCAAGAGTACATGTAAAATTTCAGCCAAATCAGTGAGGTACCGTGGCCGCGACCTCTTAATATTACTCGAATCTTACAAAGTGTGACTCTTGACTATCTATTTTAGATAAGATATTGAATTGAAACTTATTCTGGCCGATACGCCAGCAAGAACAGTGGAACTATTGGATCAAAACATGAACAATGGAACACTTTAATCAAGTTGTTTACGTGTGATTATGGTGGAGTCTATTCAGACACCCTTTGCGCTAAGCTTTGTTGAATAAGTTGATTAATCAAAACAGGTCTAGCCTCTTCCACGCTTCAGTTAGTTGGGGCGCAGCGCGAAAAATGGAGCGCCGGTTTTCGCACTACCCCCCACCCCCCTCCCCAACTAATTGCTGAACGCCTGGAAGAGGCTAAAACAGATCATGTTCCGGAAAGTACTGCGCCCAGGAACCGCAGTGATTGGAACCAAGAAAAAGGTTAATTTAAGTTGTTTTCGTTACTCTAGTATTTCCGCCGGTGTTACTGACAAAACTAAAAGCGCGGCCGTCATCCTTCAAAGGACACCGTTATTTCTAAAGAATTGAATACACTCTTAGTTTGAACCAATCACGGTGCGTTGTGTGGCTAAGGCCGACGACACTTTAGCGTGACTTTGTTCTGGAAAAGTAGTAGTAGAGTTAAAACGAGAGCGGTGACACAATAAACCTGTGAAAGCCTGAAGAGTGGTAGTAGTGATCTCTTAATGCGCCAGAAACAGAAACAGTGGGAAAACGTTCTACAACACGTGGAGTACAGTGAAATAATCTACCCAGTTAAAAGCTTGTAAAACTTTGAAAATCCCTGGTGGATACAGGCGCAGTGAAGCGGAAGGCATTGGTAATGGCTGTGGTTGGACAGAGAGGGAACCCAGGGATAGACGGGAGTAGGATTTCTACCACTCGTTCACGAAACTGAACAGTTGTACTCTACCGGACAGAAACATGCGCACTCTAAGACTATAGTTGAGAGTCGGCCTTAGTTAATTGCTTAGAAGGGTTAAATTGATTAGCTGTTGTGGGTAAGAAATGTGATTTGCGGAACATGCCAGAAAAGGACACCAAACAGGCAGCCCAAAATGAGGCGTCGAGGCTAGAGGTTAGATCTAGTAAAGCGTGAAGCTGTAGTAGCATAGCGGGGGTTATGGGCTGCTGTTGCCTTAATGCCACTTA
>NC_138158.1:12229220-12246720 GCF_964199315.1 Orbicella franksi
CTGTGTACTTTCCTTAAATTTCACACTCGCCTCGCTTTCGCCTCTGTTCGCCTAAAATACGCAAAAAATTACTCACCTATTTTGTTTCACATTATTGTTGCGGAAGGGCATTACATGCTGTGTTCTATAGAAGAGTGTTTTTTTTTTAAAGTAGACCAGAGCTGTTCGACTATGGTGTAGCTACTGTCATGTCAAAGGTCACACATATGTTGTATGGGGCATGGTGTTGACACCATGTTTATGTTTTGCTAGTTCGGTTTGCTTTTGGCTCTAATTTAGTCTGGCTTCGCCAGAAACTGGTGTCGCTTCCCTTCAAGAAGACTACCGTACACATCAATTTGACTGAGTGTTTTGTTTCTTGAGATCGATGTTTGCGTTTATCCCGCTGTTTGTTGACTGACATTCTGGCACCTCATAATATAATTTCTAACGCATAAGTCTGTTGACTATTTTGCGTGATGTATATGCCACTATGGTTTAGATCAGGCAAGATTTCATCAGTTGACGGTATTTAGCCTGCAGAACAGGCGTAATTTTTTTGCGTATTTTAGTCTAACAGAGGCGAAAGCGAGGCGAGCGCGAAGCACGAGTCGCGCGCGAGGGGAAGAGCGCGAAAAAAATAACCAGAAACTGCAAGGGACCGCATACGACAAAAACTGCCAACGTAGGATCTACAAGAGATCTGATCAGCCAAAAAAATGTATGAAGACAAACAATAGACCGCAAGACTGATACTACGTGGAAAACGTTTGGAGACACCAACATGACAAGAACCGATAAAGTAGGATCGCAAGTAGTCCATGGACCAGGTCCATCGGGGTAGTCCATGGACTAGGGGTCAGTGAAATGTACCAACCCCTTCTTGGAGCTCGTCAGCACTGTGTAGCGAAGATAAGTAATGCCAGCCCAACAGCCAACGCACATAAACAGTGAACGGGTCATTTTGCAATTTATGTGCGTTGGCTGTTGGGCTGGCGTTACATATCTTCGCTACACAGTGCTGACGAGCCCCAAGAAGGGCGAAACAGCTGTCCACTGTTGCGATCCTATTTTATCGGTTCTTGTCATGTTGGTGTCTCCAAACGTTTTTCACGTAGTATCAGTCTTACAGTCTATTGTTTGTCTTCAAAAAAATAACGCCTGTACGCATACCTTTGTTCAAGCTGTTCCGCCCCTAGACACACCTAAATGACCAGCCAATCACAGCGTTACAAGAACAGTGGCAACCATGTCGCGTTGTGGGCCAAATCTACAAACTTCCAAGGTCTTGTTTTCATCCCTAAAATGGAGAAAATACTTCTTTGAGACTTAAAATGGAAAGAAAAAACACAAATCAATGTTTAGGTGGCCTCAGAGTGGAATACCAAGGTGTACAGAGTCCTCAAACCTTTCTGGTGAAGAATTTTTCCCTCATCCGCCGCAAAAGCATGACGATTGGTGCGCTTTCAAGTGAGGTTTGATAACAGATCGCGGATTTAAAGCAGCTTCCTGCACTTAAGAAAGCAAAAATAGCAATGTACAGTATTTCTTCGAAGTTGAATTCAACTTCTGGAAGGATTGGTAAGGCCACAGCCGATAAAATGACTGCAAAAGTCGTCGGTAAAAACTCAAGCTTTCGCTTTAGCATGAAAATTTATTTGAACATGCGGTTCATGCAGCGATGCACGTCTGCAAAATTTTGAACATTTTTTTGCTTTTAGACAGGTTTCTTTGCCTCATCTATGTCTTCAATGAAAATGTATTGTTACTGAACTTCCTGTCACGTTTCTTTCCTTTGGTTGCTTTTATTTTTTAGACTTTAAAAGTGAAGAGTATTTTTGCACGCTCGATTTCTGCATAATTAATTTACGGCGACCTCCGCGGTTTGTTTGTTTAGTTTCTTCGCTGCGTTCAAATATATTTGTTTGCAGCTATTACAGAACTCCTGAGAAAAGAACTCAGTGGGCACTAATTTAGCACGGTTGAAATTTGATTTACCTCAATAAAATTGGCGTAAAATGGGGTTGACTAGCCTACACGACTTCTACGGTTTGTGACATTTGTACGTTTGCCGTCCTCTGTTTGGTCACTTTGTCGCTTCACTCGTGTTTATGAAGGGTTGTTCATGTTGTGTAATAAGGGGGAATTTTAAGTAGAGTTGAACCGTTAGATCGTGCTTTGGCAAATTTTTATAGGTCATAGGCCTGCATGGTTTCCGCTGTTATCTGCATGTCGCTTCGTAGAGTTTGACACCTCCGTTGTATTTGAAAAACATTTGAGGATCACATGATGTAAGATAATCAATTGGGTAGCGGCGTTCATATTTGAACGCCGGAACAGCTTGGACAATGGTATGCATTCAGGCGTTATTTTTTTTCGCGCTCTTCCCCTCGCGCGCGACTCGCGCTTGGCGCTCGCCTCGCTTTCGCCTCTGTTCGCCTAAAATACGCAAAAAATTACGCCTGTTCTGCAGGCTAACGGTATTTGGTTAAATGTCCCACTAATGCGATCGCACTTCATATCGCCCAACTTCTTTGCTACTGCGAGAAAGCTAATTTATGCAGCCTGCTCGACTCAGGGAGGCAGATTTCTTATTGGTTGAGTCCACGAGTCCAGTCGTAAGTTCGGGGGAGGAGCGCGGACTCCTTTCCTCTAACAGCGGCTGGTAATCGAGCCCAGGATGACTGAATGAATGACTGGTTGTTAGTCCAGTACGCTGGGGTGCGGGCCATTGCCATTGTTTCAGAAAGCTAACACGTCAATCGAAATTATCGCTTATCTCCCAAGGGACAGCTCCAAGGAACAAAACTGATTACAACACAGATCTATGGCGTGTAAACAGAAAATAATCAGATGATGTGTCTGATCTTTCTTTTCCTAGACCAATTTCAGATTTCTGACAAAGTGCCATTTTGAAATCCTTGACGCTTAGAGACCTTGAAAAGGTTTTGCATGGAAATGTTTAAATTCTCCGAATTTGATCTTGAGCGGACAACAAGAAAGCCTACAATTATCGTTTACACTTCTCTCGATTCCTCCCTTGACAGGCTTTGCCCGTCGCCACCATCGGGCAAACGCCGCATCGGATAGTGTTGTTTTGATTTGATAGACTCCACAGTATCACAGTGACTTTTCCCTGCCAAGTTGGCTGGAAGTTTCTAATTACAGATGCAGACACTGACACTACCGACACTTACTTTTGAAGGCTTGTTGTGAATTTTGTTGACCTGTTTTAATACCGTTGCTACGTACAGATCTATCTGTACAGTGTAATGTCGCTTGTTTTATTGGCAGTGATCGGTCATGCTGGGTTGCGCCACGTAACACCATAAAAAACAATACCTCGATATAACGAACATTTTGGTTGTTTTTCCGCAAAATCGCTTGCGCTTGACACTTCGTTAAATCGAGGTTCCGCTAAAGACCAGTGGGGCGGAGTCATAACAAGCTGAGTGTCACGTGGACTAAATTGCACAATTGATATAAGGTTGCGGGTTCACTAAAGTAACGCAATTGGACTGCAAAGTTTAATAAGGATGGCGTTGTCGAAGCACTCCTCGGATATTGAGGTAAGTTTCATATAGTCCTTGCATATTTTTTGGACGAAAAGTTATCATTTCGAGAGAAATCCCTATCTAAAAAAGATAGCCTGTATACAGCGCGCATCATTGTGGCGGCCACTGAGCGGCCGGCAGCCCGTGTAATTTGCGAAGTACGCACATTATAAAGTAATTAAGCAGTTATCAGTGGAGTTTTCATGCCTCCTTGTTATAGCAAATTGTGTTTACAGCAGCTGCGACAGAATTCGTACACATCGATTAACGTAAATGGAAAAAACTGTCCTGTATAGTGAGCAATTCGTAAGCGTTCGATAGCTCGTAGTGACGGGTCATACAGCACAGAAAACAATACCATAGACCAGAAATTGCCTTATATTTTCTTTCAAAATCATGTATACAGTACTTAGTATGCTTTTACTGTCCGAGCAAGGGGAGATTAGCAGCAATTTAATACCATTCTCTCAAACCAGTCGACCAAAAAGATGCAATTATTTGAATAAGCTTAATATTCGATAGTTGATTTGTTCAAGTCAATATTGAACGCAAGTATGAGCCAGATTAATACTGATTAGTGTATACGCACTCAGTGATCTTGGTGTTTCAAGCAATCTGATCGGTTCGCTATCCCTGGCTAATGAGGATTATTCACCTTCTAAAGAGTGAGTAATGTGTGATCATAGGTGGCCCAAGCTCAGTATGTGACACTGTTGTGGCTGAATATAACGCAATGAACGCTTTATAGGATTTATAAGGGAAATTAACTTTAGGCCTAAATTTACTTAAATAGTTGGAGCGAACCATCAAAGCATGATCGCGATCATATTACATTCTGCACTTTCATTGGCCAATTCAAAATGCCAGCCAGGTGCAATAAGTAGACTGTTTAAGGGAGGCAAAAGACAAATTTTGTCACTAGTCAATACACAGTAGGCCCCATGTCTTTTCTTCCTTAGACAGACGAGAGACAAATACTGACAGTTGAGAGATGCAAAGAAAAGTAAATTCAGCGTTGTCTGTTTAGCATTGTTTAAGCTTAATAGGATAAAATTTCTACCATCTCTAAAGGATGTCATTAGTTTTCTAAAAATCTTTTAGCTCGAGTTATTGACCTTGCCATCCCATATGAAAAATACACATCTTAAGCAATGCTTTGTCTTTGACAAGACAATGACAGGAATCACAAAAGTTTCCCACATCCACTTTCGTTCCTGTCCAGGGCCTCCTGTCCTTGCATCGTAAGGTCCCTAATGTTGTGCACATTAATTGGTGCAGAGGATACATGTGCCAAGCATTCAAATTTTATTTAAAAACAAAACTTTGCAATAAAGCTAAAACTCTGCAAGTCTGTTTTGCACCATTGTGGTCATTCACTGTCCATGGTTGATGATTTTTGAAATGACTTATTGAAAGCCTTTTTGAAAGCTCAAGTATATGTGTAACTAGGTATTAGTATACAAAAATTAAATTACATGCTGTTCATACAGCCTGCTTATAAATTTTAAAATGGAATATATCATTTTGATAAGCACTTGAATGTTGTTGTACATGTTATCATAGTTCCTAGTTCTCCTATGGAAGAATAGTGTCAAATGTCTTCTACAGTCTGTTGCACAATGAAGCCATTAAGTGAAGGGCCTTATGCATATCTACCTCATGTCAAATTGTAGGTTATACTTTGCATTTTTGGCTCTGTATTGCCAGAAAAAAGCTCAAAACAAGTGTCTGCTCCATACGAAAGCAAAAATCTTTGTCTCATTCAAGTTTTGAAAGTAATAATTTTGTCTTCACTTCAAAACATAGGCATCCAGAGGATGCATGAGTGGGCTAAACATAATGAAAGAGTAATAGAAATACTTATAGCTGGATAGAGTGACAACATAGAGATAATTATATAAACAATGTTTTGATGTGAAGTATATATGAAATAATTCATATTTGAACTCTGGTTGTAGGTGAAAGTGAAGAATGATCATCGCAGTAAATTTTCCAATTTAAGCAATTGGAAAGAAGAAGCCTGAATAAAATCAGGGCTTCAACGGGATTCGAACCTGTGACCTCCGTGAACACCAGTGCGATGCTCTACCAGCTGAGCTGTGAAGCCACACATTGGGAGCGAGGTCAATTAATTGAGGTCATATCTTCCTGTGAGGAGTGAAATGATGTGAAGTATATACAAAATTATTCTTATTTGAACTGTGATTGTAGATGAAAGTGAAGAATGATCATCACAGTAACATATGAACTCAATTATCGCAGTAAGATATGAACTCAATTAATTAACCTCGCTCCCAATGTGTGGCTTCATAGCTCAGTTGGTAGAGTATTGCACCGGTATTCACGGAAGTCACAGGTTTGAATCCCGTTGAAGCCCTGATTTTTTTCAGGCTTCTTCTTTCCAATTGCTTAAATTGGAAAATTTACTGCGATGATAGCATAGCTTTTTCTCCCTAGTCTCTTAACGTATTATAATTATATAGACTATCAAGCCAACAAATCATAGTGTTCTGGTTCTTCACTGGAATTGTTACCAGGTAAATAAATGAATCTGGATAAATGCAGTGTATTGGAGGAGGGGATGTGCCTAGAGGAATTTCAAGGTGCTGTTTCTATAGTAGCCTCCCACGCCGACACTCTTAGGCCTCGTCATGCATTCCTTCCCGACAAATGTTTGTAGGGAAGGAATGTGTGACAAGCCCTAGGAGCATCTGCGTGGGAGGCTATTTCAATAGTCAACCCAAAAAACTTTTGAAAATCTTTTCAGAAGGAAATGAACCTTGCCAGAAGCAAATAAAAGCAATTAAGATTTACACAGTTTCTCACTTTGTTTTATTGTGACAACTTTTAATATTACTCAGTAAATGAAGTATGGTGTTTAAACTGAACAACAACTTATTTTTATGGGCACTCAGGAGCAGAATAAAGACTGTACATCATGAATTATTCCGCTCTTAGCCGCAAATTAACAGAAAAAGAACAAATACTTGACAATATTAGCGCCACCTTTCTGGTAGTTTGTCTACTGTAACAGCTGTTGTAACTGTGCAATTCATTGCACCACGGTATGGACACATTTATATCTGGAAACAACACTTGAACAAGTAAAACAACAATTAAAGCTTGTGCCCTTTAAATATAAACATTGCGGTGGGAACTGAGTAGCGTTAAAAGAGCCCTCTGAATAACTTTGTCCTGGACATTGATAAGTTTGTAAAATATGTTCTGCTGCACAGACCTATCGGCCATTGCAGTTGTGATTCACACACCATAGTGGTTGGCCGACCGTTTTCCTTTTGAAATTCTGTTCCCAATGCTAAAAAACATGTAAATACTCTTATGCTGAAATAATGAAAACATTGCCCAAATGCTGTGCCTGGTTACTTGTTCAAAATAGTACAAAAACATCATGATGGTAAATAGAGCCTCTTACCTCACCACGCATGCCTAAGAAGTCGAAGAACAACATCACACTGGACTTGGATCATGTGACATGATGAGGGAATGCAAAAAAAGATCGGCAAGACATCGGGTTCGTTCGGGTTCCCTGTTCAGGTTTGTTTGTTCGCTGGAACACTAAAGAAAATCGGCAAGGCATAGGGTTCTATTGTTTACTGACAAATTAAACATTTTAGTGATTGACTAGGTAAGGGCTTCGAAATCCTAGCTTATGAGAAAAATCAAATTTTTGAAGTATAATCAGTGGTCGGTTTTTACAGAGACAGCCTTTTAATTATCTCTGGAACCAATACAGATATTTGCAAATGGTAAATGGTGTTTTTAATCTTTCGTGGAATTCTATGCGATTAACGTAAAAATTCAAGGGGTAAATATTTGATGATAGTTCCACTTTAATCCAGGTTTATTGAATAAGTTAATTAGCATGGAGTGCATGAGTGAGTGAGTGACAGCCTGCTAAAGCTCATGGATGACATCATGCAAGGGCTAAAAATAATGCATCCTGAAATCTTTTGACAAAAAATGCTAAGAACTCTTTTTTTACCCTTATTTTGTTTGGTTAGGTAGGTAACTAGCTGCTTCTTTTTTTTATTTCAACTTGTTAATATATTTTTATTTCAGAACCTGCTCTTACTTAACCCGAAGATAAAACCGCATGCAAGTTTGGTTTCTACATCCACAACAAAATCCAGCAGAAAACTATGGAAGAGGAATCTAGAAAAGGGCTGTTCTGTAAGTGACTAAATTTTGATTTTGATTTTGAAATCATTTTTACATAGTATGTTTGGGTATTTTTAGTTTCTTTTAGCTATCAGTGATAACACACTAGAAATCCACATACCGATGTCTGGAACTCAAGGACATATTAAAGCTATCAGGTTGTAAAAATTTAACACTGATCATCCAGGTCACCAACCAAGCATTGAATTTACTTCTAGAACTGGCTGATTTGTACTCTCACCTCGATAAATATGTGTTATTGGCTGGCTGGGAGGTGAGTATAGTGAAAAACTGTGACCGATGTCTTGAAAATGCTGGCCGAGGCCACAGGGTGAGGGCAGAATTTTGCAGCCTGAGGTCACAGTTTTTCACTATACGGACCGACCCTAAGCGTGCCAATAACATGTTTATCTTTTTTTCCTGCGGTAAACTGGCTTCCAAGTGGGTTTGTGTACATAACGTTGCCATTTGAAACAGCTTATGCACCGTCTACAAACCATTCGTAAAGATTCTAACGAGCAAACGAGCGAGTAACTCAGAAACTAGACAAAGAAAGATGTATTAAAGAAGAGATCTATTTTGAACTAGTCTATTTAGTTGCATTTATTTCACCAGTTAAGTTCTTCAAAATTGTTTTTGTGGTGTGAAATTTTGTGCAAAGTTTGAAGTTGTCCAACAAAAACAATTTCTGCCAGTCGTTATGAATCACTAGAAATCAGTCTTTTCTACTGTAAATTAAGTTGCAGATAGTGAGGAAATTTGTTAAGTGTATTCCACAGAAATTCTCTCAAAATACAGCAATGATCAGAGTTAAACTTGACTGAAATTGACTAATTTTTTACTCAAAATTGTACAGAGAGAGACACACAGGATTATGTGCCATTATAGCTACAAACAGCCAACAAATTCTCACTACTTCGAAAGACTCAAATGAATTTCTTTACAGTGACTTTCCTTGTAGCTACAGCAGTTAAGTTGTGCGCGTGCGATGTACGACACTTGAAGCGGCACGCGCTTCTGCAACAAATTTGCACGTGCAACATTGCGCAAGTTTTCAATGGGTTTCTTATTTAAGCTGTTTTATGCTTAATTACTATACTTTGTAGCTTTAAGAGTACTATTTTTTAGTCATTGGAAGTTTATTTGAACGTTTATTCAGTTATTTCAGGCTTTTTCTTGCATATTTGTTTCGTGTACGCTACCCTTTTTCCTAGGTCTTTCTAGTAAGTTCTGTGGTGTCGCAAAAGCACACGCATAGCGCCGCGACACCCAACTAGCGTTATAAAAGAGTAGTTTTTTCGTTAGCAAGATCAGTTGACGCAAGATCTGTTAATTCAACGCAAGTTAACAAGTTTCTCCAAGTTTATCATTGTTCTGGTGATCAAGGCAGCATCAAGGTAACTATTTTTTTACGCTATTTTAGTTTGTTTATGTAAGTGGTTTGTATCTTTAGTCTTTTAGTTCAGTTTCATCGCTTGTGAATTGTAAATTTAACTCTTAAGGTTTTAGATAAAGTCAAGTTGTATACGACATTGTTTTACTGTTACTGTAAATCGATCTTAAGTTTTCTCCTTTCACTTTTGTAACTTTTGAAGCAATTGAAATGTATATATATCCTGTTATTTTCGCAAGCTAATGTGTAGTTTATTTGTATCTTTTATTTTAGTTCTCACAGTGTTTATAGGGTTTTCAAAGAATTTTAATAAACAGCAGTTTGTGAACCGACGTTAACCAAATCACTGGAGCAATAGTGAGAACTTGCTGAACTACAAGAAGACTCAGAGTGAAGACAACTGCAAGTCAAGCCAGGAACTAAAGTCAAGCAAGTCAAGCAACTAAAGGTCAAGCCCGTAACTGATCAAGATCAAGAAGCGTGAAAAAGGCAACAGTGCGAAGACAACAAAGGAAGGTTCAGCGACGGAAACCATAAGTAATACAAGTAAATTAAAGTAAAGGTTTATAAGTTTCCCAGCTGCAAGAACATTATAATTACAGAGACACTGTTTAATTGAGAAGATTCGGCAAGTGCCGCCAAAATAAGTTTATAATTACACTTAACTGAAGTTCATGTATTCTAGACAATCATTTTGTCATGTTACGCGGCCTCTCAGTTGCGAAGTATTAAGATTTAAGACAAAGTTATTTAAGTAATATTAAGAATGTCTAGCTCAGGAAGTCAAGTAGTAGATTTAATTAATGAAGAAGAGTTAGCGATTTCTACGCAGGCTGAATGCGATCAAGTAGGTAAAGATAGCCTAAACATAGTCCAAGAGCAGTCGGAGCCTGAACCGCGGATTACTAGAGTTCGAACACTCACCGAAAAGGGCCAAGCCTATCAGGAGCAGCGCCAAAAAGAGCATGAGAAGGATGAAGATCGGCTCATTAAGAAATTTCACCAAGCGTACGACGCGTGGAAAATGCAAGCAACAGATATCGAGTCGTTTGTCGCTAAACAGTTGCCATTGTCACCAGTAGAAAAAGCTGAAAAGGAAGGAGCGATTCTCTGCTTGAAAGATCTCCGCAACAAAACCGAGAAGTTATACGATAAAATACGGAACGATCAGGCCCCAAGACAAGAAATTCGACAGAAAATGGACGTATGTGATGCCTTGACTAAAACACTGGAAAGAAAATCCATTAGAGGTGATTCAGCTTCATCACGCAATGAAGAAGAAAAAAGATCTGTGTGAAGTACATCAAGCAAGGCATCTATAAGGTCAGGTCGATCAAGAAGCAGTTGTTCCTCAAGGCATCTTCTCTCATCAACCTAAAGAAGGCTGAGGCTGCTGCAGAGCTGGCTGCAAGGGAAGCGGAATTTAACGCCCTACAAGAAGAAGCAAAACATAAGGAAGCCACAGCAAGAATTGAAACAGAACTTGCGCAGAGAAAGGTAGAGTTAGAACAAATGGAGGCCAAGAAACAGATAGAAATGGCAAGAGCGAAGCTAAAGGTGTATCAAGAGGTCGAATTCGAGGATGATATCGACTCAGTTGAAGATGATCCCCTGGACACTTCTCCAATCCAGATAGACTTTGAGAGAGAAGCAGCTTCCTCACTTCGGCCTCAAGAACTCAAACATTCACCATCAGATAGAAGCACTCTAAATTCAACCATGCAGCCTGCTCAACAGCCTCGGGACACACATCAATTTCCCGTGGAAAGTGAAACCATCCATCCCGTATACGTTCAACCGCAAGCGTCATCAGCAAACGTAGATACTGTCACCTCGATCGTCACAGCGATAGCTGATTCATTCAGCACAAGTCGCCTCCCAGCACCTGAACCGACCATCTTCAGCGGTGAGCCCATCCTTTATCCGGATTGGAAGTCGTCCTTTCATGCCCTCATACACCGAAAGAACTTACCGTCAAGCGATAAGATGTATTACTTGAAACGATATGTGAGTGGATCTGCCAAAGAAGCTATTAACGGACTTTTCCTGCAAGGTTCATCAGAAGCCTACAAACGAGCGTGGAACATTCTAGACGAGAGGTTTGGTCATCCGTTCATAGTAACAAATACGTACAGAGATAAGCTACGAAAATGGCCCAAGATCGGTATGAAAGATCACCAGTGTCTTAGAAGATTTGCTGATTTCCTAACAAGTGTGGAATCTGCTATGCAAGTAATCGAGAATCTAAAAGTCTTGAATGACTACATGGAAAACCAGAAGCTACTCACCAAATTGCCAGACTGGCTTGTTTCACGGTGGAACAGAGAAGCCACAAGAAAAATAAAAGAAGAAAAGAAGTATCCAGATTTCAAAACCTATTTCATCATGTCATGCTGTGAAGGAGTTGGAAAGGGCAACAGACAGCACTCACAAGGAACCAAAACCGAATGACGAAGAGAAAAGGTCTGTTCATAACACCAAGATGACGGAAGAAAGTTCAAAGGAGCCAAACAGAACCTCAAAGCTGCAACCACAGTGTTCATTCTGCAAAAGGACTGACCATCTGTTGAATGCATGCATAAAGTTTAAGGCGGAGACACGCGAAAACAAACTGAATTTTGTCAAGGAAAACAGATTTTGTTTCGGATGCCTGAGGAAGGGGCACATGTCTAGTGATTGTAAGAGGAGGCTGACCTGTGCGATCTGTAACAAGAATCACGCTACCTGTCTTCACGAGGAAAGACATCCTAAGACGCCAGAAGAAAAGAAGAGAAGAGAAGAACAGGAATCCGCCAATGTTCGCAAGACTACATCATGTACATCGCAAGGCGCCTCCAGTGCCAACACCTCTATGATAGTTCCTGTGTGGCTGTCATCATTATCGAAGCCCAACAAAGAAGTATACACAATTTTGGACACGCAAAGCGATGCTATGTTTATCCTAAAGGAAACCTGAGGCGAGCTTGATGCAGAAACACAGCCAACGATGCTTCGATTGAGCACTATCACAAGTCAAGACTCACTTGTCGACAGCCAAAGAGTCTCAAGCCTTCAAGTAAGAGGATATAATTCTGACGTCAAGATTCATATACCGGTCGCTTTTACAAGTACGTCTATTCCGGCCGAAGAAGAGCACATCCCTATTAAGGCAACAGCTAAGAACTGGGAACATTTGAGACCGATTGAAAGCAAGATGCAAGACCTCTTTGACTGCAATGTTGGGTTGCTTATTGGATACGACTGCTCTCAAGCTTTAACCCCAAGAGAAGTTCTTGCTGGTGGCAATAATGAACCGTATGGCATTAAAACTGATCTTGGATGGAGCATCGTTGGTGGAAGTGATGTAAGGAGTAGACGGGCCCTCTGCCACAAGGTTGCAGTGAGGGAAATACCTGCTGTAACAATGACTGACATTGTTCGAGTCCTTGAAGCAGATTTTCAGGGAGCTAAGGATGATAAGAAGACTTCTCAAGAGGATTTAAATTTTCTAAAGATTATGGAAGAAGGAATGGAGAAGACCGGAAACGGACACTATGAAATCACTGCCATTCAAGGAACGGCCTCTTTTGCCTGACAACCATTCGATGGCGTTGATTCGTCTCGAACATCTCAAGCGAAAGTTCCTGAAAGATTCAAAGTATAAAGAAGATTACGTCAAATTCATGAACGAAGTATTGAGCAGGGGTGATGCTGAAGAAGCGCCAGAGCTTGCACAAGAAGGAGTGAAGTGGTACATACCTCACCATGGCGTCTATCATCCAAAGAAAAACAAGATCAGAGTTGTATTTGATTGTTCAGCAAGATTCAAAGGAACTTCTTTGAACGATCATCTACTCAGTGGATCCGACCTTACCAACAATTTGGTGGGAGTACTATGCAGGTTCAGAAGATACCCTTACGCCATTATTTGTGACGTGGAGAAAATGTTTCATCAGTTCATCGTGCGTGAAAATGACTGAGACTATCTGCGCTTTCTTTGGTGGCCCAATGGCGATGTTAAGAAAGAGCCCAAAGAGTACAGAATGAAAGTGCATTTGTTTGGAGCAACATCGTCGCCTGGTTGTGCCAGCTATGGCCTCAAACATATGGCAAGTCAAGAGAAAGAAGCGCATCCCTCAGCAGCTCAGTTTATTATGCATGATTTCTACGTGGATGACGGATTGACAAGCGTTGAATCCGCACAGCAAGCTAAAGAACTCATCCAAGGAGCTCGTGAGATTTGTGAGAAGGGCGGACTTCGTCTTCACAAGTTTGTTTCAAACGATTGTCAAGTTCTCGAATCAGTACCAAAGAGTGAAAGAGCAGTTGATGTAATCCTGAATCTACCATCCGAGCAACTTCTGATAGAGAGAGTGCTTGGTGTTCAGTGGTCAGTGGGGTTAGACTGCTTCAAATTCTCCATTATCCTGAAGGATCAGCCCTTGACTAGAAGAGGAGTGTTGGTGACCGTAGCTTCCGTTTATGATCCTCTTGGATTCCTGGCACCCTTGGTCTTAAGAGCAAAGAAGATATTGCAAGAAATATGCAACAGGGGTGTCAGTTGGGACGAGCCTCTGCCTGAAGAAGTTCGGCCAAGGTGGGAGCGTTGGAAATGTGACCTTCTACGCCTGTGTTACGTATATGGTTTGTCTTACTATATTTGGAGTAAACATGTGCGTTCTAGTTCTATGTAGCTTACATGAAGTACGCATTAAACGAGTTGAGTTGCATTGCAAGTGGCGTCTTGTCGTGCCATCCGTAACATGGTGTCAGAAGTGTTTTGTTGATCTTATGGCGAGCTGCAGCGCTCAAGATTACGTCTTCTGGTTGATATTCAGTCAAAGCAGTTACTGAAGCGAAACGAAGCGACAATTCCTTGATTTATGGTACGTACAGCGAATTTCAACATCGACCACGTGCGTTGAAACCCAGGGAAACGATGTCAGACACCGAACAAGATCCTCCACCACCAGCTCCACCGCAAGCTCCACAGCCTACTCTGCCGCCTCAAGTCCTCAGTTTTCCTTCAAATTTTCCAGTACCAAGCGCTATGGTTTGTCGTGGAGATATCACGAGCAACTGGGAATTTTTTAAGCAACAATGGCAAGATTATGAGGTAGAACGGGTTTGGATCAGAAGAGTCAATCGATCTGATTAGCAACCTTCCGTTCTGTTATGGGAAAGGAGTGTCTGCAAATTTTCCTGAATCTGAATTTTGGCACCGAAGTACTGACGATAACTTCAGCATTGAAGGCGCTGGAAAACTATTTCCTACCAAAGAGAAATGTCGTCTATGAGAGGTATGTCTTTAACTCTTGCAATCAAGTACCCAAAGAAACTGTTGATTGCTATGTCAATAGATTAAGAAAACTCGCAGCATCGTGTCAGTTTGGAGCACTTGCAGAAGAAATGATACGTGACAGGCTAGTTATTGGAATACAAGATAAGGGTACAAAAGCTAGATTGCTCAGAGAGAAAGATTTGTCTTTGGATAAAGCTCTTGACATGTGTAAATCAAGTGAAATAACGAATAAGCAGCTAAAGTCGATTCAAAAGGATGAGAAACAAAACAATGAGGAACTGAACTTAGTTCATGAGAAGCATAAACCGATGCAAGGCAAGATGCCTCCTCATCCGAAGAAACCACCAAATCCAAAGAAACCTGACAAAAAATGGAAATGTAAATATTGTGGCCAACAAAAGAAGCATGCCAAGCAGACAGAATGTCCAGCTTATGGTCAACAATGTCGCAATTGTAAAAGAATGAACCACTTCGCCAAAGTGTGTCAGGCAGGCAAAGAGAAGGTTCATGTCGCTGAAGTGGCAGAAGGTTACGAGTCTGAGGAATCATTATTGAAGATAGAAGAAATTACTGCAATTAATGGTAGTGGTAAACAGTTGACATCCAGTATTACCTTTGTGATAGAAGAGCAGTACAAAGAGCAACTAGTATGTCAGTTGGACACTGGTGCAACTTGTAATGTGATCAGTCACAGAAATTTAGTTCAGCTGTTGCAGAATGGTGATCCCCCCTTGTCTAAGTCCAATGCCCAGCTAAAGCTATTTGATGGTAGCTTGATGAAGCCTGTAGGTGAGACCACACTCACAGCAGAGAGAAGGGGCAAGCGTCTGGACCTGAGATTCCAAGTTGTTGAGAGTTCTAACAAACCCCTCTTATCGGCTGAGACTTGTGAGCAGTTGGGACTTCTCAAAGTGGATATAGATCCTGAAGAGTCCATTCATGTCCTGAAAAGCAGTAGTAACCTGACCAGAGATCAGATTCTTGTTCAGTACAAAGATGTTTTTGAAGGGTTAGGCCATATTGGTGATACAACCATTATCACAGACCCCAGCGTAAAACCAGTGCAGCATTCTCTGCGCCGAGTGCCAGTTCCCCTGCGTGATAAGGTCAAGGCCAAACTTGATGATCTGGAAAGGAAAGGAATTGTGGAGAAAGTCACAGTACCGACCGACTGGATTAGCAGTATGGTGGTTGTCACAACACCAAATAAGATTAGGATTTGTTTGGATCCTAAAGATCTTAACAAGGCAGTCATCCGTCCAAAGTACCAAATGCCTACTCTAGATGAGTTGTTGCCCAAGCTTAGCAATGCCAAAGTGTTTAGTACCTTAGATGCTAAAGATGGGTTTTACCAGGTTGGATTAGATGAGAGCAGCAGTCTCAAGACAACATTCTGGACTCCCTTTGGGCGTTACAAGTATTTGAGGCTACCCTTTGGTATCAACCTGGCTCCAGAAGAGTTCGAATGCAAATTGCATGAGAAGCTTGATAGTCTTCCCAGTGTAGAAGTGATAAGAGATGACATATTGGTCATGGGCTATGGAGAGAATGATGAAGAAGCAAATCGAAATCATGATGAGAACTTGATTCGTCTGCTAGAGCAAGCTCGAAAAGCCAATCTGCGTCTAAACAGCAGCAAGTTGAACCTCAAGAAGTCTGAAGTCAGATTCATGGGACACTTGATCACCAAAGATGGGTTACAGCCAGATCCTGAGAAAGTGAAGGCAGTTCAGGAAATGCCGAGGCCTACATCCAAGAAGGAACTCCTGAGTCTCTTAGGATTCGTTAATTACTTGGCAAAGTTTCTCCCTAGGTTATCAGAGGTCGCCCAGCCACTGAGAGAGATGACAGCAAAGGATGCAAAGTTCATCTGGTCCCAGCATCATGAGACAGCATTCCAGGAAGTGCGAGAGCTTGTAGTCAAACACCCTGTGCTCAAGTATTATGACCTTCAAGAAGAAGTCACAGTGCAATGTGATGCGAGTGAATACAGGTTAGGAGCAGCTTTATTACAAAATGGCCAGCCAGTTGCTTTTGCTTCACGGTCCCTATCACAGACTGAGAGGCAATACGCTCAAATCGAGAAAGAGTGTTTAGCGATTGTCTTCTCCTGCGAAAGGTTCAGTCAATACCTCGCCGGTCGTAAAAAGATAATGGTTGAGTCAGATCACAAACCCTTACAGTCCATTTTCCAGAAGTCAATCCTCTCTGCTCCATGTCGACTACAAAGAATGATGTTGAGGCTACAGCGCTTTAACCTAGAGGTTAAGTACAAGCCAGGTGCACAGATGTATGTTGCCGATCACTTGTCTCGAGCCTCGCTTGCTGTCAAGAAGGAGATGACAGACAACTTTCAAGTTTTCGCTCTTGAACTTGAAACACTTACTCCCTTTGATTCCATCAAAGTGGCTCCAGAAAGGTTAACTCAGCTGCAGAAGTGCACAGCACAAGACCTCGTCTTAGAGAGCCTGAAGACCACTGTTCTAACAGGATGGCCTGAGAGAAGAGAGCAATGCCCAGTACAAGTTCGTGACTACTGGAACTACAGAGAAGAGATTTCACTCCACAATGGTATTCTATTTAAGAGTCAGAGAGTGATTGTCCCCAAAGCCATGAGGCCAGAGATGCTCTCAAGAATTCATTCAAGCCATCAAGGAGTCGGATCATGCCTAAGAAAGGCCAAAGACATCGTGTTCTGGCCTGGAATGAATTCAGAAGTCAAAGCCCTGGTTGAGAGATGTGCTGTCTGTGCCGAGTTTCAGGCTAGGAATGCTAGTCAGCCAATGCAGTCTCATCAACTTCCAGACAGACCTTGGAGTAAAGTGGCTACAGATTTGTTCACTGTTAGTGGAAAGAATTACCTCACAGTCGTTGACTATTACTCAGATTTTGTAGAAGTTAGTGAACTTGAAGATACCACCTCACGTGCAGTTATACAAGTACTCAAAGAACAATTCAGTAGACATGGAATCCCGGACACTGTTGTCTCAGACAACGGATCACAGTACAGCAGTCAAGAATTTCACGAGTTCTCACTCAGCTGGGAATTTAACCATGTGACATCATCACCACACTACCCAAAGTCAAATGGGAAAGCAGAGTCTTCAGTGAAGA